>NC_087252.1:38262555-38552555 GCF_037042905.1 Lytechinus pictus
TTTAGGAACAAATCGCATTTTGCTCATTTTCTGAAAATGTGAATGGAACGTGTCATTTTATTTGAGGTTAAAATTAATTGAAAGAATACTAATATAACCATTTTGAAAGATTGCAAGCCTTTATCTTGGAGTAAAGGCCATATTACTTATTAGTTTCAAATCGTAGCCATTCGTACGACTGCTATGACGTCATTACGACAAGATATTAAATTCGCTTTCATTCTAAGAAGGGTGATAGCATAGTCACAGATTTGAAGTAGGTATTCGTATGATGATTTAGAACATTGCACAGTAAGATATTCCAAGTCTCAATATTAGCTTCAAATTCTACTACATTTTATTCTGAAATCGGGTCGCAGACCAATCGTAAGGTGTGCGGTCGCCGTTATATACTACCAATGCGGTGCTGCCTTTTATACCGCACGCAAATGGAAATTTAAGTGTGACTCTAAGCATGCTAAGTAACGCTTTGTAAAACACACCCCGTACCTCTATTTCTTATCACTATTTATTATTATTTTTTTTAGTACAGAGCTATGGCTGAGTTCAAAGTCATTACGACCAGTAGCGATGTTCCTGTGGGGTGGCGATTGGCGACGCATGAGGAAGTAGAAGGTTATGAGGAAAAGGTTGTGGGCTTACTTGGCGACATAGATGTATGGGCCATCGCTAAGCTTGCAGACGGATGGAAAATTTCCGGTTCGGGGTATAATAACCAAATTCAGAAATGTGCAGATCCTTCCGAAGAGATGGGCCATCGAGTGATCATCAATATGAACAAATCTTTCAAAAGTAAGGAGATCATATTTATCTTAGAGAAAATCCCATTCGGTCCCAATGTGGATTGTAATAATCCTACATTATGATTTATCCGATACCTATTTCTCCTTAAAGACTACAGTTCACCACATAAAGTTGATTTCAACCAATAGAGGAAAATCAAACAAACAAGAAAAGCGACGAAAATTTCATCAAAATCGATTGGATAATTTTCAAGCTTCGCTTATTTTTACAAAAATAGTTATAGTTACAATACAGCAAATGAGTGTCAGTGGTGTCACTCACTCGTTGTAATGAATATGAATACCGAACATGGTTAGAATGTTCCGTTTAAAGATATAAGTCTAAAAAAAAAAAAAAAAATAGCTCTCCCGATTCGCGCTGGCATACTAGTTTTTCTTTCTTCATGTCTGATCAAATAAAACAACGTGCCTATCCACTTTCAGTTATACTTCAGGAATATATGTTTTTAAATTTCTGTTTGTAATCTTTCCCAGACGTTTTAACCAGAATTCTTTTTGATGTCAGTCACTAGAGTCCAAGATGAGATTCCTGGTGGGTGGAGGTTGGCGACTTACATGGAGGTGAAGGATAATATGAGAAGTGTTATAGATTTACTTGACGAATGGACCATCGCCAAGCTTCAAGATGGGTGGCAAGTTGCCGGTGGAGGATATGGCAACAAAGTTGAGAAATATGATGATCCCAACAAAAATTTCGGGGACCAGTTGCTTACCAACGTGATGAAGAAAGAATTTAAAGGTAAATTCATCGTTTTTATATTAGAACAAAAACCCATTTCGGTGCCTATGTGGATTGCGATATTCCTAGATTACGATTGTCGGATACCTCTAATATAATAATATAGAGCATTTCTAAAGCGCCAAATCCACATTGATTATGTGCTCAAGGCGCTGTAATATACTTGGCGTATTATTATTACCCCGGCTGTAGCTGCGCGGCCATACAACGGAGGGAAGCTGGAAGAGTGTTCCAAAGTCGTGGGGCAGAGCTTGAAAAGGACCTATCACAAAAAAAAAAAAAAAAAAAAAAAAAAATCGTTTTTGCTTTTTTGACTGTTAAGAAATTTTGATTTGCAGAACGTAAGGACCTACTGGGAGTATATGCCTGGATTAATTCAGAGAGATATTTTGGAGCATGTCCTTGAAGAGATTTGAAAGTTAGGGGTAGTATTTTTAATTGTATACGAAATTTAATGGGGAGCCAGTGCAATTGTTTAAGAGTAGGTATTACATGGTCATGTTTTTTAGTGAGGGAAACTAGACGGGATTTTCTGGAATTCCATGGAGCAGGCTATTGCAACTGTCAAGAAGTGAACTAATAAATGCATGAATTAGGACTTCAGTAGATGACTTAGAGAGATATTTACGAATTTTACCAACTTTTCTTAGAGCGAAGGATGCTTTACGACAGTTGCTGTTGACATGGGGACGCATTGAAAGGTTTTAATCAAACAAAACACCTAAGATAGTAACCGTTTTAGAGGGATGGATATAAACATTTGCAATTTGAATTGGAGGTAGCTCAGGGGTATGTCTTCGATGGGAGGAGATATGCAGGACTTCAATCTTGATATCGTTAAGGAGTAGATAGTTCACAGTCATCCAGGAACGAATGGCACAAAGACAATCTTCCACTTCAGTCTGCAACATTCGGAGAGCTTTCCAGACTTGAATGAGATATACAGTGCGTCCCAGAAAAAAAACGAAACTGAGATTTAGCGATGATTTATCATAACTTAATCACAAATACAATAGACAAATGACCTACCAATGTAAAGCTTAGAATCTCCTCTTTCATCTGATATTACTGAAATTATTCCTCATTCACGCATGAGCGAGCAAAAAACAATTTGAAGAAAGGATACCAAAAACTCATTTGGCGGGGGGTATCTGAATTTCAAAAAGAAAATCACATGTCTTAAAAGTTCAATATCTGCTCTTTAATTTGATACCTCAATTACAGAAAATGGTCAAGAAATAACAAAGTTCTGGTTATTTGAAATAAGGCTTGAATTTCCATAATTTCATTAAATAAACTGTTTTCACCAGTTTCCCACAGAAGCTATCGCATGGTTAACAAAAGACTTAATGCATGACTGATCGTAAACAAAACGGAGTGTCGAGTGAGTTTGAACGCTAGCCTGTAAAACCTCTTCATTTTATGAAATTATTGAAATTCAAGCCTTATTTCAAATAACTAGAACTTTTTTATTTCTTGACCATTTTCTGTAATTGAGGTATCAAATTAAAGAGCAGATATTGAACCTTTTAAAAATGTGGTTTTCCTTTTGAAAGCCAGATACAACCCGCCAAATGACTTTTTGGTATCCCTTCTTCAAATTGTTTTTGCTCACTCATGCGTGAAGGAGAAATAATCTTAGTAATATCAGATGAAAGTGGAGATTCTAAGCTTTACATTGGTAGGTCATTTGTCTATTTTATTTGTGATTAAGTTATGATAAATCGTCGCTAAATCTCGGTTTCGTTTTTTTCTGGGACGCACTGTATAATTGTGTGTCATCAGCATATATCATACACGATAAACCATAGGAATGTATTAGATATTCAAACGGTGTCGTGTAGCATATAAAAAGTACAGGCCCGATGACCGAACCTTGCGGCACCCCCCATTTAAGTAGAGTAGGATCAGATCGTGAGACATCTATGATCACCTGTTGATATCGTCTAGTGATGTAAGAGTCAAACCACTTTGCTACAGTTCCAGAGACACCAAATCGTGTTTTCAGCCTGGAAAGAAGAACATCGTGATCAACTGTATCGAAGGCTGATGTCAGGTCCAAAAGTATGAGGATAGCATCATCTTACTTATATTCCGATGATAGATCTACGAACATGGACGGGATAACCTAAATTATTGTTGTTGCCGTTTTATTGTTTTTTATTATTATTTTGGTTAATATTTTTTGGTGTTTGTTTTCAATTCTTCATCCAACTAGTTTTGTGATGGAGTGCTATTTTGTTTTACTCTATTTATAACGCATTTCTTTCTTTGTATTTTTTTTTCATTTCAAGATGGAAGTCGTCGACGGTCCTATTCCGAACATAAACAGCATGATAATAGTTGATTTTAGTGAATAAAAGTTAAAGCAAATATACATTAACAAGATGACTAGAAACATTTGATTTGTAAATTATATATAATATTTTTTTTGAGCAGGTCTGGATTTGAAAAAGCCTTCCAAGAATGATATGTAGAGTAAAAACGTTGTTTGAATTCAACGCTGATTGTATATGAACGTTACATTCGACGGTAACAAAAGATAAACATAAGCATTTAATCAAAGTCCTACTTTAAATATATTTTCTCAAATTTCTGTTTGTAGTCTTACCGAAATGTTTCATTAAAAAAAATCTTGTTTGGTTTCAGTCACTAAAGTCGAATATGGGATGCCTGGTGGCATGAGGTTGGCGACTTACTGGGAAGTAAAGGATTCTATGAAAGATGTTACTGATTTGCTTGATGAATGGACCATCGCCAAACTTCAAGATGGGTGGCAAGTTGTCGGTGGAGGATATGGCAACAAACTTGAGAAAAATGATGATCCCAACAGAAAGTTTGGAGACCAGGTGATCACCTTAATCAGGCCAGTGAAGGATGTTCGTGTTGTTGGAATCGCAGAGGGCATCACACGGGATTGGAGTTGGGCGACGAAATCACAGGTCGAAAGCGTAAAGGGAGATGTAGAAAAATTACTCGGAGAATGGTCTATTGCAAAGCTCCTAGATGGATGGAAAATTGATGGTAAAGGATACGACTATAAGATCACCAAGTGTGATTCTGATGAGGGTATTACGGAAATGGTTATTGTACAAGAATCCTTCTAGAAAATAACGATATTAGCAATTCTGGATTAGGGGTGGAGGCAAACTTTCCAGCCAGACGTTCACCTTGATTCGGGGGGGGGGGGGCTCATATTAGATTAGGCAATTCGGGCCATGCGAAGAACTTTTCCAATGGGAAATGGGTAAGAGGGTTAATGTGGCTATTTTAGAGACATTTGAAAGCGAGGGATTGAAGAAACCTAGTGGGTTATAGAAGCAATAAGTTGCATTTGCACTTTCATATTAAACAAGGGAACATGAACGATTTGTTACGAAATTGTGCTGATTGTTTCATGAAGGATAGCAAAGTTTTCCATTCGGCGGTTTAAGGGGGTTTGATTCAGCACCCCCCCCCCCTCATTCTTGAATTTCATTATTTCTGGATTTTCAAGAAGTTTTGTCTTATCAAGTATAGGAATGAAGAAAAAAAAGGATGTTTAAGGAGGATTAGGGACTCCATAAAGAGGCTGATCAAATAATCGGGATACATCTAACATTTACATGTTAGAAAAATATTAATGTATTTTTTTGATAAAATATGTATATTTTGTTCACTTGGCTCATACTCAAGAAAATTAAGTATCAAAATAGGTAAACGCAGAATTTCTTCCCTTTCAACTAACAATGAAAACAAAGGGCTGTTTTGATAACTTTAGCATGTTTAGGACTGTAATATAGGAGTTGCTAGTGTTTATTTATGATCGGTGTTGACAATTTCAGGCCTATTTCAATACTGCCTTCTGTGTTAAAAAAAAGTCCTTCAGAAAGCAGTACACGATTGCATTCGTATTTTTAAGGGATCGTCCAGGCTGGAAATATTTGTATTTCGATAAATACAGTAAAATTCACAAAGCAAAATGCTGAAAATTTGATCAAAATCGAATAACAAAGTTATTGAATTTTAAAGATTTGCATTATTTCAGTGAAACAGTTTTAGGCATGTCTTTATGAATATTCATTAGGTGGGCTGATGATGTCATATCACCACTTGTTCTTTTGTATTTTATTATGTGAAATTAGGTTTAATCAACAATTTTCTATTAAGAACTAATTGGATTGACAACTAATTAAATGCATTAGTCATTGATTGCCGCAACTTATTTCATCATAATGGAGACACATCATTTACACAATGTATGAAAAAATGAAACATTTATGATTTCATGTAATGACATAAGAAAAAGGAAAGTGGGGATGTGATATCATCAGCCAACCTAATTAATATTCATGACGATATGCATATAACTGTTTTCACAAAATATTGATAAACTTTAAAATTCAATAATTTCGCTATTTGTTATCAGATTTTGATGAAATTTTCAGCATTTTGCTTTGTGATTTTTTTATATTTATTTAGATGTAAATATGTTCAGTGATATAAACAAGATAGTATATTCATCCACAAAAAAGCTTGGTCATTTCTTTCGGCACAAAAGGAAAGTTGGAGAATAACCAATTCACGATCAAAATGATATAGTAACAACCTACCGTGTACTGATGAAATAATATATCTATAAGTGTTATACTTGACTCACAACTGACGTGGTCTTAACATATCAAGTATTATTTCACGTACAATGGGATGTATTCACCGCATAAAGCAATGCCTGATAAAACTCTTGTAAATTTATATTTTTGCCTTAATTTTACCACAAAATGATTATTGTTGCACTGCATTGGGAAACTAATCAAAATAATAAATATAAAGGTTACACTTCGTAATTCCGAAGGTTCGTAATTCCGAAGGTTCTTTATTCCGAAGGTTCGTAATTCTGAAACACGTAAATTGCCTATACCTCGATGTTCGTTAATCCGAAAACGAAATAAGGTTCGTTGTTCCGAAGGTTCTTTAGTCCGAAAACGAAATAAGGCTCGTTAATAATTTCGTTTTCGGACTAACGAACCTTCGGAAATCCAAGCCTTCGGAATAACGAAGCTTCGGAATTACGAATGTATGCGAATATAAAAGCCCTAATTTATTTCAAATCGCTGATTACTCGTCGCACATTTTTAAAGCATAGTGGGGACCGGTATTGGGGACAATATTAAAGTATATATATATATATATTGCACCTGCAATGCACTAAATTTTATCCTCGGCATTTTATTCCCAGAAATTGAGTTCAAAAGGAGGTCATTCTCTTATAAAGCAAGCTCCCTATTAAATTAACCCCCCTTTTTCCTTTTCAATCCATCAATGTTATCAATTCTTTCAACGAGAATACCAATTGTCCAAACATTTATTTTGACATAAACTCTGGTATTGCTTCCTCCAATGTTTTGGTTTGTTTGTTTTATGTTTATTTTATACATTATAACTTTTGTTTTACTTTATGTTAATTATCATTTGTATTTATGTATATAATATCATGTTTATGTTCTAATATATTCTGTTTGTAAAAGCGGAGGGTTCCGTTGTAAAGCCGTTTTTGTATTAACTAAACAGGAATACCAGGCACCTTAGTATATCATATATAATAAAGAAAACATGAATAAATGAATAATAAATAATAACAAGATTTTAGAAAACAGTTTTGCGCATGAGTACAAGTGGGCCTGTATAACATGTATAATATATTGTCTTGGAAATGCGTTTATCCTTAATTGTGAACAAAAGATAGAAATGTACTTTTATTTAGAATGGTTATACGTTAAGTAATTATAGTAGATTAAATGAAATATATTTAAAACGTGATTTTGATCACTCTAATATGTTATCATGTCTATTGAACTTGTATGAGGAAATAAACGTATGTCAGGGGTGAGATTCGAGGGTGTGAGACTGAGAGTGCATCATGTGTGCCTCTGTTATGGGCAGGTGAGGGTGTATTAAGGTCGGTTTTGACAATCTAGTTCCAAGTGCATTTTCTGGTATTTTACCATTAACCGGGGATGTCCCCGGTTCAGATTGCCATGCCTTTCAATTCCTCATGTCGTTCAAATCGTTTCATATAGCATGTATAGTAGACTGATGTTTTGTTCAAGGACAAGTCCACCCCAACAAAAAGTTGATTTGAATAACAAAATAAAAATCCAATAAGCATTACACTGAAAATTTCATTAAAAGTGGATGTAAAATAAGTAATTTAGAAAATATTTAAGTTTCGTTAATTTCAAAAGAAAAAAACAGTTATTATGCACATCCTGGTCGGAACGCAAATGGGGGATCGATGACGCCATCCACTCACAATTTCTTTTTTGTATTTCTTATAATATATGAAGTATAATAATTTTCCTCCCCATTCTCTGTGAAACAAAATTTTCTTCCTCCCTGAACATGTGGAATTACCACTGCCTTAACATTTTTAGTTCTGTCACGTTGGTCCCTATCAAACCTATACGAAATTTAAATATTGCGTAATTCAAACATAACAAATTTTCTCATTTGCATGTCACGGAGTTGTGCATAACTTTTTTTTTTTTGGGGGGGGGGATAAGCGATTGTTTTAATGTCATAACTTTGTTATTTTGTATCTGATTTTGATGAAAATTTTCAGCGTTATTCTTGATTGATTTTGCTCTATTAATTCAAATCAACATTTTTCTGAGGTGGACTTGGCCTTTAAACAGCACCATTCGGTCAATTAATGACAAGTGATGTGTGTATAGGGCTGCAGGAATCGTCCACGGTTAGTGAACCATGCTTACTCTTGCAAGGAAGTGGAAGAGAGGGAGAAGGAAATGAAGGGATGGATAGAGGGAAAAGTAAGTTACAGAGAGAGTAGGAAAGTGAAATAGGAAAGAAAAGAAGGGGAATAGAAAGAGAGGGGATAGAAAGGAAAGAGAGAGAGAGAGCAAAAAGAAGGGATTGGGTGAAGAAAACGATAAAGGGGAGAAAGAGAAGGAAAGGGGAAGTAGAAGGGCAAATAAAGGGAGGAGGAAAATAAGAGAAAGGTGAAAGAAAGACAAAGGAGAAAGCAAAAGGGAGAGAAGAAAAAGTAAGAAAGAATGGGATCATATAGATAAAACGAAGGAGAGAATGGAAGGAATGTGGGAGAGAAAAGAAAAGGAAGGGAGAAGGTGAAAAAAATATGCGAAGAAAAAGAAGTAAAGAGGGGAGGGGAGTAATAAAATGGAAACGGAAGAGAGAGAGAAAAAAGGGTGTTGAACATGGATACCAACTAGAGAGGTTTCGGAGAGATGAAAGGAGTCTGTTCCAAAGACGGGGGGGGGGGGGGCAAGAGATTGAAAAGACTGAGTTGAAGCAGGCCTTGTATTTTTAATGACATAAATAGCAGTTACAGAACGAAGAGAGTATGTGGATCTTTGTTGTTGAAATAATGAAGAAATGTAAGAAGTGTGGTTGACCGAGATTTGGGGGTTGGAACAAGCATTCGATAATGTGATAATGTATTCTATCAGAAACAGGTAGCCTACAAAGTTTGAAGAGGGGTAGCATGACACCATTTTGGTTTTTGAGAGATTAACCGTGCATATTTGTTTTGAAGAACAAAACAAATAACAAAGAAGAAAAACAAATGGAAGGAGCAAGAATATTTTTAGTAAGGGGATGTACATTTTTGTAAAACAGAGGTCTCTACTGAATTAGAATTAGAAATCATAAATATTGACACGACGTAATTCAGTTTTTTTTTCTCCACGTTTCACTAAGAGGGAAACAATTTTTTATTCATTCGTTTTTTTTTTGGGGGGGGATAAGTTTTTGCCAATGGGGGGGGGGCGAAAAAATCACCAAAATTTCCTCGATCGCGGCAGCTAATTAATGTTGATTTTTTTTAAATAAAAAAGGGGAAGTCCTATTGAGGTTTTAAGTACATTATTCTTACATGCAAGGTAATGTAGGTCTATGAAATAATTTCATTAAGCCAGAATAAATAAATCCGGCGTGAAGCGCGAGTATATTTTTATATGATATATATATATATATAGGGCCTTTATATATATATTTTTTTTTTGGGGGGGGGGGGGTTATCGCCTAGCTCTTCAATTTTTTTCTTATTTTTCCTTTCTATGCGTCGATCGGCAATGGGGGGCGGCCGCTGTTGCCAACTGGATCCGGCAATGTTGTACGTGCCCCTAAAGTTAAAGGGGAAGTCCACCCTGACAAAAAGTTTATTGTAAAAATAGCAGAAAAAATGATAAAAAATATTGCCGAAGGTTTGATAAAAACTCATCAAATAGTTAAAAAGTTATTAGAATTCCAATTATTTGATTTGTGACGTCATATGCGAGCAGCATTCCTACATAGCGAATGGTAAAAAATCAATGAAATGTCATTTTCGCAGAAAATTGAAAATGGTTTTCACTTTACTTTTTGTATATCAATAGACAAATCATTTCACACCCGATCTTGAATAAAAAACAAAAATAAGTCATCAGGAACCATGCAAAATTTGAAATTCATGCATTTTATATTACATAACACATGGGGCAGCTGCTCGTCTATGACGTCACAAATCCAAAACTTTGAACTCTAATAACTTTCTTACTCTTTAACGGATTTTCCTCAAATCTTCACCAATATTTTTTACTATTTTTTCTGCTATTTTTACAACAAAGTTTTCTTCAGGGTGAACTTCGCCTTTAAATGGAAAAAAAGTAATTGAATAGTATTATTTATGAATTATTAGTACCCGCATAGGGCTACCCCCTACCTTACTTTTTTTTTTCCTATACTGTATATGGAACAAAAAATGATGAGATCAGCCCTATGCGGGTACTGCATCTGCATGCTGACAATTCTCCTGCCGATGGTGATTGTTAAAATAATTTATTTGGTGTCCATAGTGGTACAATTTATTTTGCTTCATCTCTATGTATAATTTTTTTTGGAATGATATTTTAAGCTATATAATAGGCAATCTGTAAAAAAAAAAAAAAAAAAAAAAAAAAAAAAACCTTATCATGTAAAATGTATACTATTAAATGAAAGGTTTAAGTATCAAAGAAAACATTAAATTTCCCCCAAAATGACAGATTTTCCTCGTTCTAGAAGAGCAAGATATGCCATTGGCAAATTGCCGAGGATCGAACCGCGGACCTTCAGTCGCCATCCGGATCAGTGACGTAACCGGTACGTACGTAAATGTTATACAAACATGTGATGCTCGCGCGTCACGTATCGCCGGCGGCCTGCGCTGCCCGCGGCGCGGCCCGCGCACTCGCTTGATCGACCGATCGCCGGCAATTTCCAACATGGCGTCAATTTTGGGACGAGCATCGCACAAATTGGCGTCTAATCTCAGAACCGTTCTTACAAATCCTGCTTTAAGCAGAACACCAGTTGTATCTTCGACAAGGTAATGATAATTTGGTTGAATTATCGTATCGGTAGTCACGAGAACCTTCAATATTTTTAAAATTTTTGTCAAGATCATTCATTGCATAATTAGGTTGTCTGTACTGTAGTCCCACACGTTGTTATTTACGTTGGGATTAGTGTAGGCCGGCCTAGCCTAGGCTAGGCCTAAATTCTAACTTCTAAGTTAGTAGGGCCTACGTCCACTTACTTAGATCTACCGCTTCCTCGAGCGAAGTTCGTGCAGGCTCCACTCCACTTCACTACGCTCCACCTACCCGAACTTCGGGCCCGTGAACTCGATCTGATATTCGGAGTAGGCCTATGCCTGAGTCGAATCGATTTAAAAATCGGTGTTCGATCGATGTCGTCGAACGCCGGTGCAGATTTTGCAAAATTGGTGCATCGAAAAAAAAAAAAAAATACGTCGGCCTGGCCGATTCATTTGGTTCACACAATCAAACATCGAAATAAACAGTAATATCAAACTTGACTACTACTTCATAATATATATTGCCCCCAAAATGAAACCGATTGTGTAAATGTCATGATGCCTATTCTGTCTCAGTATTCACCATTAATTTGAAGTTTATTTCGATCATAGTTCGAGTCTTACTCGTCTGCTCGTGCCGAGATAATTTATGCACGATGAATTTATGAATGGAAGTTGCATTGATCCACCCATGGCTACATCTCTGCCGCCGACTACAGAATAATTGAAGCTGAAGGCACGGCGCATTCAACAAATAACTTTATTTTCCGAAAAATGAATAAGAGGACTTACAGAATGAAGTCCTCCTACGAAACTTACCAAACGATGTGAAGTCAATTCCTCATAATTTGCTGAATATCCCTCAAAATGCGTCATTTAAAGGAGAATGAAACCCTTGAAACCAGCTGAATCCATATCAAAGAGAAAAATCAAAGAAACATATTGTTGAAAGTTTGAGGAAGATTGAATGAATAATAAGAAAGTTATGAGCATTTAAATATTGAGATCACTAGTGCCATGTAGATCCTCCCATCGGCAATGCGACCAAGATCTGTGATATCACACACGTACAACTCCCTCATTACTCTAGTACTTATTTCACTTATATTCTCACTTTTATAGAGTCTATCACAAGGTGAGGTGTTCTCTTTATGAGAGGACAAGTACAGAGGTTTCACAACATTATACCATTGAATAAGCAAAAAACCATAGAATAAGCAAAAAGAGATGTTTTGGGGTATATTTTCAGTGTCCAAATGGGAGAGTTGAACGTGTGTGACATCACAGATCTTGGTCGCATTGCCAATGGGAGGATCTCCATAGCATTAGTGATCTCGACATTCAAATGCTCATAACTCTTTTATTGCTAGTCCTATTTTACTCAAAGTTTTGTTGATCTTATTCTTTGATTTTTCTGCTTTCACAAAAGCTAACTTGCTCCAAGAGTTTCATTCTCCTTTAAGCATTGATTTTTCTTCTCGTTGACAAAATACGAAACTAAAAAAGTCACCTTTCTAGCTCTCAAATTTTTCGTCTAATGAGCGAAAGAGGGCGCGCGATTTATCTTCATATCAAAGACACTACAAGGGAAAGACTAGACCCAAAAATTATCTTACTCGTAAATCGATGCAAAGCGTTACGCAAAGTCGGCAAAGTGTTCAATCTTTTTACTGTAAAGACTTTGGTGGAACGTTAATTGACAAACGAACGGTAGCACTTGCGGGGCTTTGTTCAAGGTACATAGAATTTTCTATATTTTTTGTTTAATTTGTCATCGTTTTGAATATTTTCCAAAAAGTATTATCGTCAGCAAAAATAATAAAAAAGTATGTTTTTTAAGTTATTGCATTTATTGGGGTCTCTATTTTATCAAACAATTATTGAAATTGCGCATACAATGAATCATGAATCTAGTTAAAAAAAAAACACACAGCTGAATTAAGGTTGTGAACTGTATTAGCGCCACCAACGACCTCCTTTTTATTTCCGTGGAAGAGACATGCGAAGCCACTTTCCAGGCGGAGGTAAGCGATTTTGCTCTTTTTTGTGTCCTTTTAAATTAAAAAAATATGTTAAAATTGAAAATAGAACGCTTTATACCATAAAAAGCCCTGGGGCCCGTTTCTCGACACCTGGACAAGTTAGTCGTATCTTTATCCACCAACCACGGAGATAGTTCCAATCTTTCTAAACCTGTTTCTCGAAAGGCTTCCTAACTAGAAAACCTTGGTATCGATACTATCGGTAAAAAGAGCAGACGAGACGTAGCCTTAGTCACAAAATAGCATATTTTTCAAAAAGAACAACTATGACAAAATTGCAAATATTGTGATGAATTGGGAGATACATCTTTTCAAAATAATAGCACATGTAAATTATGCATCATACATACTTAGACCATGAAGATTGGAGCATTCAATTGCTGAGAAAATCAAATTATGAATAAATCATTTCATGACTAGAAAATCACATGTGGACGTTGAGATGGGTACCCCCGGGACATCGAATTATAATAGTTTACGAAAGTAAACCATAACAGTTTTCTTTGTAAAATAATGATAATTATACGCCCTTCTACGGTTCCAAACATCATCAAAATATAGTTTAACAAAAACAAAAATAAATCTTTGAAACTGAAACATACGATTTGACAAATTCTATGCATAAATTAGAAATAGAATTTATCCAAATGTTAATAGGGGTCTGAAAACGACAAATACGAGTCCAGTTATGGATGGCCTGACGTGGTAGAATCTTTGTCGATTAAATCATTTTACTATATTTCAAACTGAATGGTTTTGTGGCGTTTTACCAACAGTTTTTATAGTTTCTTTTTATTAGAATTATCATTGAATGCATTATCCCACTTGTTTTGTGATGGAATTTCAACCTCTATGATTGATTACGTAAGATTATTATTTTCAAATATCTAGGCACTTTTGCTTGTCATAGTCTACCCACGTGATGCCACTACGTCATTAAGAAAGAAGTTATGACAGGTTCGGAGGTGTCATAAATATTTAGTGAGGTTGTTGTACCCGATCTTGGTAAAGAGGGCTTTGTGAAACGGTTAGCGGACAAGTAGCTCACTATCTCCGATTTAGTCAAGAAGTTAGACTTATGACGGTGTTGAGAAACGGGCCCCTGGTGAGTAGCGGAATGGGTTTCGGCTAACATCATTCACGTTATGAAGCGATGTTAACGACAACTCTAAAATCCACTACAAAAACACAATGGTTGTTCGAGGTTCGTATAGAATATACTAACCTCGCAATAGTGTGAGTGCCATTGATCGTGCATGCGCAGTACTGTGCTTTAATCAAATCAGAAAATGGCCGGAAAATTGATGCGATCAACGTAAAGTAAATCTTGCTTTTTCATGAACAATATTAATATCATGACCATAAAACATGATTTAATCGTAATATTTAAAGGACAAGTCCACCCCAACAAAAACTTGATTTGAATAAATAGAGAAAAATTCAACAAGCATAACACTGAAAATTTCATCAAAATCGGATGTAAAATAAGAAAGTTATGATAGTTTAAAGTTTCTTCATTTCACAAAACAGTTATATGCACATCTCGGTTGGTATGCAAATGAGGGAACTGATGACATCACTCACTATTTCTTTTGTATTTTATTATATGAAATATGAAATATTTTGATTTTCTCGTCATTGTCATGAGTAATGAAGTTTCATTCCTCCCTGAACCCGTGGAATTCCATTTTAACATTTTGTGCTTCAGGCAAGGAGGTCCTAATCATCAAATTCGTAAAAATTGAAATATTGTAGAATTCAAACAATAAAAAACAAAAGAAATAGTGAGTGAATGACATGATCGACTCTCTCATTTGGATGTAACTGGCCTGTTCATATAACTATTTTGTTAAAAATAAGCAAAACTTTGAAATGTCATAACTTTCTTATTTTACATCCGATTTTGATGAAATTTTCAGCATTGTGCTTGTCTGATTTTTCTCTATTGATTCAAATCAACATTTTTCTGAGGTGGACTTGACCTTTAACAACAATTTGCATATGATAATCATTCATATGAATTTAGAGCTTGATGTGAAACGTTTGTATTTCGTTTCAATTTTAAATGGCGGACATCACATGACGATCGACATGAGTGAGTGCACTGCACTTTTCTAAAAAATAATTATCACGTCAGGATTGATTATCGAACATTGTCAACATGTAGAAACTCTTTTGAAGATCGTAATATCACCATATAATAATATTTTACATGACAAAAACAGAGAAAAATTACTTTGATATTTTTCCCCATCAATTTGAAGCTTGTTTGTGCCCATATTTGGGCTCTGATTTCATGAATGGAAAATATGTCAGATGTCATCGAACGCGCATGCGCATTGTGCTTCTTTTCTCGGAGCTCGGAGACGTCCATAGATGGAATAAAAAATAAAAATAATGCCAGTATAATACTATTAATTCTTCCATATGAACATAACATACTTTGCAGACATCGTCAATATTTTTAGTATGGCCATAAAATCTTATTAAATTGTAATTATTTAACATCCAATAATAATTTATATGAATTTAGAGCTCGATCCGAGACATTCAAATTTATTTCGATCACAAGCTCTTGTGTCTAAAAAATGGATTATCATTATCAGGATTAAGTCTCGAACATTGCCAGAACTCATATTCCACAATCTTTCCTCACAATTGTTATATCAGTATTGAATACCATTTCAAATGACCATCCAGAGAAAATGACGTATTTATTCCCATCAATTTATTTGGAGCTAATTTTTTATCCAACCACCCCGCCAACTACACAATCTCAGGCAAGTTACAGCGCTCTCCCCGCTGTTTGCACAAGTTAGATGGCACTGGCAAGCACGCCTGTCGTTTCGGGAGAGTACGGGGCTGCGGACGGGGCTGGTGCGTGCGAGTCTGGACTGCGAATGCTAGTGGACCGAAAATCATTTGGATCGACTCTGCGTGATTCATGTCTTTAATATTGTTTCATTTTAAACTTAAATATGTTATCATCTGCAAATATCATTGTTGAAGATATTTTGGGAAGAATTCTGCATTGCTCCCCGGCCTTTTTTGTGTTTTGTGATCATGGAAAATACAAACAAACGTTGCTCTGTCATCTGCTTTTGCAACGCTCACCCGGCCAGCGCAGACCGTCAGTGCATGTAGTGCATGCATAGCGCATGCATCGACAGCTGGCTGGCCGGAGAAAAAAAAATGACTTGATTTTCCCCGTCTTCAAATTTCGATGCATCAATGTTTGATCGAATTAAAGCTGTCGAACACCGGTTTTCAAAATAATCGATATGACTCAGGCTTAATTCGGAGTGACAAAGGTGGGATCAAAAAGTTATTTATTGTAAAAATTAAAGAAAAAAATATAACGAGAAAGAAAAATATTAAATAGCTTAATTTCTTACCAGTAGAGGCGCACGGCCAATATGGGAGACTGTCTCCCATGGGCATGAGAGAGATTATCTCCAATATCAAAGACTTTTGTAAAGAATTTGGGTATCCAATTTCAGATACAGTCTCCAGTTTGGGAGACCAATTTCCTTTGTTTACATTTGCTGCAAAACAAAAGGATTACGGTACCTTGGCAGCAAATAATAATGTGATAAGCAGATTACTCATGAAAAATAAACCCCCTTTCACCGTCTATTTTTGTTTTGATAAGGCTTTTTTTTGTCATCCACACTCAAAACAAATGGGCTTCTGACATCAGTGAGACAAAATTTTGGGTGGAAAAAATTACACTTTTGTTGGTGTTGTTTCTTTTGTTCTTTTGCAAAGCAAGTCTCCAATATGGGAGAGAATCTCCCATATTGGAGAGAGTCTCCCATATTGGCCGTGCGCCTCTACTGCTCTACACCCTTATTTCACTCTGTGTCCATCCTCCTGTTATCCTCAAAATTGGTGATTTTGGTGATCCAAATCCTCACATCTTTTCACGGCCGATTTCAAAACATCGCATGCGATCGGTCGCAGGCCAAACAGCATAAATATTTATATTGTATTGGATGGCTCAGAAAATACCTGAATTCAGAAATAATCAAAGACTAAGAGTTTGGAAAAATATTCCAAGAATCAGTGGATCTCTTGTAAGCCAATGCAGAATGCAGCACAAACTTCAAAAGTTCATGAAAATATCACTTGTTTTAACCAAAAAAACTGATTTCCATACAGTTACAATTTATTTTTCATTAGTAACTTGGGGATCATTTTTGTATTCACCAGAGCGTTCAAAAACTTGAATTTTTGGAATATTTTTGTGTAGACCCTCTATTTGTGGAAAGTAATACAGTGTATGGCAAGAAAATTTTCATTTTTTAATCTCTAATCTTAATTCAGAAAAAAATAAAAGAATCAAATTTACTTAAGAGCCAAGGTATATGATGAATAGATGTAATAGAAACTGACAGTGTCAAAAAAATCAAGCATTAGTCTCAAAGACAAAAAAGAGGAAAACAAGCCAAACATTGCCAACCTTATTTAGCCACACGAAGTATTAACAGAGAACAAGGTTATATCATAACCTTGTTCATTAAATGAGTGGTACATCTGCTGTTTGGGAGGAGTTTTTAAAAATTTTCAGATTTTTTTTTCCTCCTACACAGACAAACGTCTCCCATTGGGCTCGTAATGATGGAGGTTTGATCTACACAGAGTATTATTTACAGTATGGAGAAAAGAGTGCACTCACGGCAGCACCCTCCTCGACCTCAATCATTTAGATTCTAAAGTTATATCTAGAGTGGAAATACATACCAAAATATGGCTTTATTCCGTCAAATGTTCGAGCAGATTGGAGTGCGTGTAATTGGCCATAGGCATCGGCTAGTCTAAGTATCGGCTTATCTCTAGAAAACCCCTTCCAGTATCAGCTCTGCTATGCTAGCGAGAAGAATCTCGACTGCAGTTACAACGACGTGAGTTTGAGTCCCAGTTCGGTAAGAAACACTAAAAAAAAATAGAGAAACAGGAAGCGAATGAACCGGAAGTCTCAACAATTTTTTGTTATTTTGGGTGGCTGTCGCTAGAGGAACTTTATCCCAGACGTAGAGAGCTGGACAATAAATAACCAGGGGGTACATGACAAACATTCCAAGATCGGGTTCATTCGCTTTCATGTTTGTAATGCAGCTGAGCGTACGAACGCGGCAGCCAATCACGTTCGTGTTACCATTTTCAGTTCATATCGTAACACAAACATTATTGGCTGGTCCGTTCGTATGCTCAACAGCTTTTTTTTTCCAGCATATTTTTCGGAAAGGTAGTAAGATAATTATATTTATTATTATTTTCTCTTGATTAATTGCAGCTATTTTTTTTTTTTTTTTTTACATGTACATGTGTGACAGTATTTTGTGAGCTCTCAAAAAAAAATTTGTTGTTGATTTCCATAAACAGAGGTAAACAATGGCAGCCAGAGGTGAAGGACATCGAGCAATATTCCAAGGCTGTGATGTATCCCGATGAAAACACTGCTAAATGGCCATCACCACCGTGGGATGGTAAGAGGGTCATTCTCAAATACTTGCCATGATCAATAAAATGATGGGAGCATTTCACGAAAGATTTGTCAGTGATTTTTTGTTTTCTGATGAAGGTTACAGAGTTTCAGCTGCTTGTTTTAATACTGTACATGTATGTTATAGGTACTTTCTATAGCTTAAATTCTATAAAAATTTCTTTAGATGGACAGAATTAACAGATATACTTGGATTCAGTAATAAAGTACGTACATGTAGGAGCTCGGGGAAATCCCCCCCAAAAGAAAAAAATAAAATAAATGCTTATAATAGCCCTAGAAAAAAAAAAAAACCCAGAAAATCCTCATTTACTTAAAAGTGTTAAAGCTTATCCAAAGTTGCATGTTTAGGCAGCACGTTGTGGAAAGTAGCCCTTGGAAAAAAAAAATGATCTTGGCATTTTTTGCCTGTTTGGATTGGTCATACTATATACAAACATTGATTTTCACTCCAATTAATGGTAAGCAGCATATTGATAGATATATATTTCATGAAGTTGCATGTAGATTGATAATTATAAGGAACAAGTGAAATTCACTGCAGGATTCATTTGAGAGTGTATTTACATTTATATCAGTTTTTCAACTTAAAATATGTTATAATCATATCATGTCCAATAAAAAATTAAAACTGCATACATGGAAGCACCGTGGTGTAGCGGTTCTGACTCTCGCCTTGTAATCAGAGGGTCGTGTGTTCAAATCCCACCATGGCCTAGCGTCCTTTGGCAAGGCGTCAATCCACACTTTGCCACTCTCACCCAGGTGCTAATTGGGTAACGGTAGGAAACAACCGTCAAAGCGTGCGCCTAACAGGCTGCTCGAAATGCTATGAATCCAGTGACCGGGTAATAATAATTGTGAAGCGCTTTGAACAGTCGTAGATTGATAAAGCGCTATATAAATTATTATTATTATTATTATGACCAGCCATCCCTGAATCAACAATAAGTCACCCACAATGAATTTTAAGATCTTTATTGAGATTGAACAAGCACATCCTAAGCTTTAAAATAATATGTAATTAGTCCGATTTGATCACCAATTACTCACTCAAATACTTTGATTGAATGCAGAGAAAACAAAGCGAGAGCTCGAGAAAATAAGGAGAAAGTAACCTTTGAAATTTGGGTCCACTCAAGCATGAGACGTGCACACTGCAATTTCAATGAAACTTCCAAGCAGTCCGCAAAAACTTCAGTTCAGGAAACTCTTGTAGCTTGTTTTCTATTCAACTTAACAACTCCAATTTGTTACAGTATAAAGATGAAGAAATGCTCCTTCAGACAAGCAAAGTTTTGAATTTTGGCTTTTTGAAGACCAATTCACTGCTTTGGCTAATTTGGCCTGGCGACTTATTGGTGGTTTTGGGGTGGTTGGTCACGTATACTCTTTCGTGCAAATCCATCAAAGCTTCTTCTTTTTTTTCCCATTCTATTCACAGATCGAGATCCTGTAGCAGAGAAAGATGTTGCCAATTTAGTGATCAATTTTGGTCCTCAGCATCCTGCTGCTCATGGTGTGCTTCGTCTTGTTTTGGAATTGAGTGGAGAGGTAAGAACCGGGGGTGGTTTCGTATACGTGTACAACCATCCTTGCACTATCTATGGGGACATGCCACGTGTAAAAGGCATGTACAGTGTAATTTCAACAACAAAAAAAAGGAGAGAAGAAATATGTACATGGATATCTTACTATCAACCTAAAATCTGAAACCAACAAAAAAATAAAAAAGAAATGCTTTTGATACATTTGTAATTGAAGATTTTGTGTAATTTCTATTGTGCCGATAATAGTAGAACACGTAAGTGTATGTGATGAAATTAAGATGGTGTTTCCAGTCACTTTATATTTCACCTTTTTGAAGCACTAAATAATGATTTCCGGACGCAATTTTTTTCTGGGCTTCATTTTTGTAACATATCACAGACACCTGTAGGTGACAAGTGGGACCGCGCAGCTCAGATTTGTTAAAAGTCAGATCAATGTTAGCCGATTCCTTTAATTCATTCACATATGTTTCTAAGGATTGCCTGAGAAGTTTATGCTTTATCATATATACTTATATGTCTTTTGCACATTATCAGTTGTTCCCCATTCTTTTCCTTTTTTTTCCCCCACTCTTATGCACCAGTTTATTATGCCTTTCTTTGTAACCTGTTTGACCCACCTCTCACTAATTATCTTGTTATTCATCCCTCTATCACTGTTTTGTTCCAGATCCTGTTTGATGTTGCCTGCCTCATTATCTTAATCCCTCTTGGCTTGAGGTCTTTTACTGGCCTTACTTACACTAACTTCCCTTTGTGTCTGCCTACTCCTTTTCTTTCATCCCCTCCACTAACCTGATTGGTCTTCTCTACTCACTAATGCCCCTTTTGTCTCCTTGTTTCTAGTGTTGCTGTAGCTTGTTTGTGGTCTATATTATGGTTGTTCCACTTTATATGTTTGTCATTTTGCCTCCGACGAAGATTCTGCTAGGATCAAAAGCTTAGGCCCCTTTTTGACTTTCTAAGTTATACTTCTGACGATTTGAAGTTACTGTCCAAAGAATAAATGCCACGGGCCAGAGATGCAATTTAAATGAGTTTATTAAAGAAAATGGTATACTGAAGATCATTAACTCAGAAAACCACATGTGGTACAGTGTGTTATTGCTTGGAAAAAGACCCTACCAGCATGACATTAGGAAATGTTATGCATATTTTGCTAATTTCTCTGCGTTTTAGTGTTATAAAAAGAAAAAAATATATAAGAATAGAACAAATTGGGTGGTAATTTTATTATATTTTCCTGTAAAGCATGAATTATGTGACTTGGGGAATACATGTATCTCATTGGGTGATTTCAAGTCCGGTGTTGGCCTTGGTGTTGGAATTTGGATTGCTTCCCCTAGCTCCAAAACTTATTCTGAGTTTGTAAAACTGATCCAGATCATATTATTGACATCTCAACAACTAGTGAGTAACTTTTCAGGACCATCTTCGTTATATGTTAGGTGTTATACTCATGTTAAAATTGACCTAACACCAACACCAAAAGGTCAACACTGAACTTGAATTCACCCATTGAGTTTCCCCTGGGTACTGACGGATTTCCATCCTTTAAACTAGAATATTCCCTTTTCACTCTGTTTAGAGTATAGTCCGCTGTGACCCCCACATCGGTCTCCTGCACCGTGGCACAGAGAAACTGATTGAATACAAGACGTACATGCAGGCCTTGCCGTACTTCGATCGTCTCGACTACTGCTCCATGATGTGCAATGAGCAAGCCTACTCCCTCGCCGTTGAGAAGATGCTGAATATCACCGTCCCCGAGAGGGCTAAGTACATCAGGAGTAAGTAGACATGTAGTATACAGATATTACACATCATCTAGGGCAATAGCAAGAATTATACACACGAGATACCTTTCAGACATCAGGAGTAAGTAGACATGTAGTATACAGATATTACACATCATCTAAGGCAATAGTAAGAATTATACACACGAGGTACCTTTCAGACATCAGGAGTATACAAATATTACACATCATCTAAGGCAATAGTAAGAATTATACACACGATATACCTTTCAGACATCAGGAGTAAGTAGACATGTAGTATACAGATATTACACATCATCTAAGGCAATAGTAAGAGTTATACACACGAGATACCTTTTAGACATCAGGAGTAAGTATACATGTAGTATACAGATATTACACATCATCTAGGGCAATAGCAAGAATTATACACACGAGGTACCTTTCAGACATCAGGAGTATACAGATATTACACATTATCTAAGGCAATAGTAAGAATTATACACATGAGGTACCTTTCAGACATCAGGAGTAAGTATACATGTAGTATACAGATATTACACATCATCTAGGGCAATAGTAAGAATTATACACACGAGGTACCTTTCAGACATCAGGAGTAAGTATACATGTAGTATACAGATATTACACATCATCTATAAAGGCAATAGTGAGAATTATACACACGAGATACCTTTCAGACATCAGGAGTAAGTATACATGTAGTATACAGATATTACACATCATCTATAAAGGCAATAGTAAGAATTATACACGAGGTACCTTTCAGACATCAGGAGTAAGTATACATGTAGTATACAGATATTACACATCATCTATAAAGGCAATAGTAAGAATTATACACACGAGGTACCTTTCAGACATCAGGAGTATACAGATATCACACATCATCTAAGGCAATAGTAAGAATTATACACACGAGGTACCTTTCAGACATCAGGTGTAAGTATTTACATGTAGTATACAGATATTACACATCATCTATAAAGGCAATAGTGAGAATTATACACACGAGATACCTTTCAGACATCAGGAGTAAGTATACATGTAGTATACAGATACTACACATCATCTATAAAGGCAATAGTAAGAATTATACACGAGGTACCTTTCAGACATCAGGAGTATACAGATATCACACATCATCTAAGGCAATAGTAAGAATTATACACACGAGGTACCTTTCAGACATCAGGTGTAAGTATTTACATGTAGTATACATATATTACACATCATGTAGGGCAATAGTAAGAACTATACACCTGAGGTACCTTTGGTAGTATTTGAAACAAGTGGGGGTGGTTATTCTAATGCGAGAGCATAATGATATGTATTACATATTTAATGAGATAGTGAGGTGGATCCTTCTTATCTGATAAACCATCCTCTTAAATCCATGACTGGTCAATAGAACTAGTCATTAGTACCAGTCATTAGCAAATTTTAATGACTGGTCGTGTGATAGATTTCAGCCAATCATTTGTTTAGAATTCATATCACTGATTTGTACACGCAATACCAAATGGAATTGTAAACTGTTGTGAATGACGATTATAAAAAATGATAATACCAACATCTCTTGAGCACCTTTTCTTAAAAGATACCGGGAAGAAAATGTCTCATCTATTTAATTTCTCTTTTGATCTTTAGTCATGATGAGTGAGCTGACCAGAATTGCCAATCACATCATGGCCGTGGGAACTCATGCCCTGGACATTGGAGCTATGACCCCTTTCTTCTGGCTTTTCGAGGAGAGAGAGAAGGTCAGTTCAAATGGTTTATTTCCAATTCATCTAATACCAATTCGTCCAATTGCCAACTCGTCTACTATCATTTGGTCTACCATCAGTTCGTCCACTATCCACATGGTCTGATTTCCAATTCGCCCCCTCACCATTTTGTCTAATAACCAGTTGGTCCAATAGCCATTTAGTCCATATACCATTCCGTCTAATTGGACTAAGTGTTAATTGGGCGAAAGGAATGAAAATAAAATGGATATTCGACTGACTGGTTACGAGACAAGTGGTCATAGACAAAACTGGTGATTAGACGAAGTGATATTTCCACCAAACGGTTGTTCTAAAGATGGAATGACATTAGACTAAATGAAGGTAGGGCATGTGATGAGTGGACGAGATGGTAAGAGACGAATAAGCAATTTACGGTTCAAATTGCTATCCGATTTAGCATTCAAAGAAGTCCTTTTCATGAAGTGTGTTTTATTGTAATACCTCACCTGTATGGACTTAATCATCTTAATAGTCTTTATAGTAGTATTTTACAGCCAAATGTTGTTAGTAGTAGTATGACAATCAAACATTATTTTTCTTTTCCCAGACCTTTGAGTTGTATGAACGTGTATGTGGAGCTCGTATGCATGCAGCGTACGTCAGGCCTGGCGGTGTCTCACAGGTAAGAAGCAATGAAATGATTAAAATTTAGAAGTAGCTTTTTGGAACACAATTTCTTTGTTATTTTCCCTACAATACATGGAATGTGCATTATAATGCAGGATTTCCAGCTTATCAGGGCAATCAGGATAAATTTGTTAATTTTTTTTTTTTTTCGTATCACCTTTATTCAAAACAAAACATGGAAGGTACATACAATGTAGAGTCCGGGTTACTTCCCCTAAAATGCTAAATTTTGGTTCACAGACTTTTTCTAGGAATCTGATCAAATGTTCTTTAAAACAATTTTTAACTGTTTTTCAATGGGAATTGACAGGGACCGTATTTTGACTTTAAACCGGATGAAATTAATTCATCTTAATCAGTAAAAATAAAAATAATTATACATTTATGAATTTTGGCTAAAAACACTATTTGCATTGGATTTGTACACAAATTCATGTTTTTGGGGTCTACATGCACCTACGAAATGTTGCGTAATTTCGGAACCACATACTCGGGGGGTCACAATTTTTGTTTCAAAAGTTGCGTGAGAAAGTAAAAAGCGAGTGACGCGGTCAAATAATTTTACGCAGCAGATTTATCCCGAAAAAATGCCGAGGGGAGGGGTGAATCAGCCCCCCCCCTTGTCTTAGTAGGGTTAAATGCTGGGAACCCTCGATTGCTGAAATAGGTTTGTGGAACAATTTTCATATGAATATATGTGTATGCACTTTACTTGGTTTACTGTGTTAATGAGGCTCAAACCATCAGCTCGTGAGCTTGTCCATGGATATACTAGTATTTTAAAACATGGACAAGTCATTTTTTTCGGCCATGAGAACAGGCACTCACCTTGCAAGTAACCCAGGTGTATCATGAACCTCTTTTATTTTCTTTTTGAGATATATGAATACCCTACTCAAAGTCTTTCCCCGGATGTAATTGAAGGCATTTTTAACAAATCAATGGTTGCTATGTCGGGCAGGAGTGTGTATTGATTTAGGGATTATTGTCTGCACATGCTCAGATTGTTCCTATGAACTGGCTTATGAAACAGTGCCACAGGTATTCAAATTATATAGGCAGCCTTAATTCATAAGTTACCAGGTGACACAAGTTCGATTCCCACTTGGTGCGCTAGTGCCCTTTGGTAAGGCATTAATCCTCATTACCAGGTCCCTCGGTGAGGACCTTAAGCAGTCGGTCCTCCGTTTGCTTGCTTTCAAGCATTCATGCTTAGCAATCTGGTAATCAAAGCACCACCATCATCACATGCATTCGGTCTCTTATTTCAGAGTCTTTATCCTGATTATGATAATTTTTTTTCATATCCCTTTAGGACCTCCCTCTTGGCTATCTAGATGACATGTACGATTTCATCAAGAACTTCTCAATACGTATTGATGAGCTGGAGGAGGTAAGCACAATAGTCCGCTGCGGCCTGTTGCATAAAAGAAAACCTTTCTTTTTGGCCAGTTTTTCAAACTGTTAATGTCAATGGCATAATTTTGTTTGTCAAGAGTTTTTTTTTCCTTTGTGGCAAAAGATTTATTTAACTGTCCCCAGGAGTGTGCATTGGTAGTATTTGGTGAACACTTTTTTTGCAGTGGGATGCACAAAAAGTTGAATGTCATGTGATGCATTTTAACTACTTGTGACGCTTAAAAGAAATACTCCTGTTTTATATTCATTTATGTAGTCATTACGGATGGTTACCGCAGTTTAGCTAATTATGAAGTGAATCTCCCTATTAAATGTCAGTTGTTATTGTTATTTATGTAATTTGATCCAAGATGTAACTTAATCCAGGAAAGATTATTACCAGAGAAGTCATCTTGACTCAAGTTTGCCCATGTGAGTGAACATGATCTGATGAGAGTTGTGTGTCTTCGGGAGAAAAGTGAAGAAACGCGGAAGAGCATGTGAAAAAAAACTCCCAGGAGCTGCCCCTCTTGATGTGTAATATTTTCCTGATCTAGGATTGGCGGAGGGATGAATATTAAATGTGTGCAGTCGAGAATCCCTCAATATTCTTCGCCATAGTTATGTGTAATAGATAGATAGATAGATAAATGGTTTATTAATAAAAGCAAGACATCATCGCGGCCAAGGCCAAATTGCGATGTATTGCAAGGTGATAATGACAAAAAAATATTCAAACAGTAACATAGATAATTACAAAATAAATATTACGGATAAAGTATTGTATTGAAACTAATTGTGTTGTGGAATTCTAGAAAGAAATATTAACTGAAAGTGAATTGTGTGTCTGGGAAATTAATAGTGTGTATGCCATTGAGGTATTCAACTATAATAAAATCGGAAATGATTAACAAATTAACAGAAAGCATTAAACAAATAGGCAAGAGGTATTTCAAATGACGAAAACATAAAATGATAAAGGATTAAAAACTATATGATTCATGCATGTGCTATTATGAGTTTATGAAAAAGTGGGTAGCGTATGTGTTAATAATTTGTTTAGTATACTGCCAGTTTCTTTAAATTTTACGTTGATTTCAAATAATTACCTATAAAAAAAAACAAGTTATCTATTTATGAACAAATCCTCAAATCAGTGAAAAATATGAAGATTATGGTCAGAAGCGTTTCCCAGACCTGCCAACCAGTACGTTTTAGCCGTATTTAGTACGTTTTTGCAACCAAAATACGGCAATACGTGTTTTCTTTGAAAAATACTTTTTTTTTTTTTTTTTTTTTTTTTTTTACTAAATCGTAATTTATTGAGAAAAATAATCTCTATATGTCTCTATTTCATAAAACGTACACAAATATGGTTAATAGATAAATGTAATTTCAGGTAACTTTTTTTTTCAATCATTTTGTTAAAACCAGTGTGAAGATATACACATGTTTTAATGTTTTTTTTTTCATCTGCAAGAGCAGTGCGCATTTTAGCTTGCATGCAGCTTGAGCGCCGCGATGAGCGAGTGCGCCAAGCATTTTATTATGAAATACACTTTTTGGGGGAAAAATACATTTTTTTTTTATCACAGAATACAGTTTTTCATTCCTAGAGGTTGGCAGGTCTGGTTTCCTGGTGTGTAATATTTCCTTGTTCCGTAATTTCCCTATCACAGATGTTGACGAACAACCGCATCTGGAAGGATCGTACCGTCGACATTGGTGTGGTAACGGCCGAGGACGCCCTCAACTACGGATTCAGCGGGGTTCTGCTGCGTGGATCCGGGATCAAGTGGGACCTGAGGAAGGTCCAGCCGTATGACGGCTACGAGAAGATGAACTTTGACATCCCTATAGGATCCAAGGGAGACTGCTACGACAGGTTGGTGTAGCCAGGGCTCCACACTAACCTTTTTTTTTCTACTGGTCCAACTTGTTCATGTGGGACCAGTAGTTACCCAGTTTTTCCAGTAAATCTTGCTATTTCTGAAAAGGTACTGGCCCGGCAACAATTTTTACCGGTTTGGGACCGTTAGACTGGTGCCAGTGTCATACGCTGGTGTAGCAATCCTAATCTCTTTGTTCGATGAAGTTCAGATACTTTTGGGAAAACCATTAGATCTATTTTATCCCTCCCTTCTTTCAATCTTGTTTCTTTTATTGTTGTTTTTCCCCCTCAAGGCCTGAATTATTAGATATAATGAGTGAGTTGTGTGTTTACATGCCCTTCTTGTGTTTCATAGATGCATGGAAATTAAGTTGTGACATTTTCACTTTCAGATATTAAAGTGTCTGCACATTTTTTCTTCTTTTTCGTCTTCCTGGATGCTTTTTTAAAAACCATTTGAGCAATGCTAAGTACAACAAAATTCAGGTTTTTTTGTTTAAACAATTTTATTTTACCAACACCTAAATGAATTAAATTGTGGTTTTCAGTGATAACAGATATGAAAGTGTCTACACATATTTTCTTTAATGTCTTACTGGATGTTTTTTTTTGTCCATTTGAGCCATGCTAAGTACAACAAAATTCAGGGGTTTAATTTTTTTTTTACCAATGTCTTTTTTTTCATAGGTATCTTTGCCGAGTTGAGGAGATGAGACAGAGTCTTAGGATCGTCCTTCAGTGTTTGAATGAGATGCCAGAAGGCGAGATTAAGGTGGATGATAATAAGATTAGTCCACCAAGCAGGGCTGAGATGAAGGTGAGAAAGGAGGGATAGGATGGTGACGATACTGGTGATGATGATTGTTGTTGTGATTATGATGCTGGTTTAGGTTGATAAGAAGGGTATTCTTAGGATCGTCCATAAGTGTTTGAATGAGATGCCAGAAGGCGAGATTAAGGTGGATGATAATAAGATTAGTCCGCCAAGCAGGGCTGAGATGAAGGTGAGAACGGGAGGATAGGATGGGGATGATACTGGTGATGATGACTGTTGTTGTGATTATGATGCTGGTTTAGGTTGATAAGAAGGGTATTCTTAGGATCATCCATAAGTGTTTGAATGAGATGCCAGAAGGCGAGATTAAGGTGGATGATAATAAGATCAGTCCACCAAGCAGAGCTGAGATGAAGGTGAGAACGGGAGGATAGGATGGGGATGATGATTGTTGTTGTGGTTAAGATGCTGGTTTATGTTGATAAGAAGGGTATTCCATCAAGAAGAGCTGACATGAAGGTGAGGTGATGGGGAGTGCGAGAACAGGATGATGTTAAAGATGGTGGTGGTGATGATAATGATGGTGGTGATGATGGTGGTGGTGATGATGATGATGATGGTGAAGATGATGTTCGTGATGATGGTGATGAGGTTGATGGTGATGAGGATTATGATGATGATGATGCTAGTGATGGTGAAGATGATGGTGATGGTGAAGGTGATGATGGTGATGATGATGATGATTATGATGATGTTGAAAGATATTGAATATTATGATGAGAATTTGATAATTGTTAGGGTTAACGTTAATAAGAAGAGTCTACCGATCTGGACAGATATAATGACGGTGATAATTATATACCTAACCTCTTGGATCATATTTTTCGTCATTCCAGGACTCTATGGAATCCCTAATCCATCATTTCAAGCATTTCACTCAAGGTTTCCAAGTTCCTCCAGGAGCAACATACACTGCCATTGAAGCACCAAAGGTGAGTTATTATCCTATAAGGGGAAGTTCACCCTGAAGAAAACTTTGTTGTTAAAACAGCAGATGAAATAATGAAAAATATTGATGAAGGTTTGAGAAAAATCAATTGACCCTAAAAGGCCCCCTCTACATTTTTCACGATAAATCCGCGCAACTTTTGAGACCAAATTTGCGATGCCCGGGTACGCTGTTACCAAACTACGCAATGTTATGTAAGTGCATGTCGGACCCAAAACAGCTCAAAAAAGGGAAATCCATGTACAAATCCAATGCAAATTGTGTATTTAGCCAAATTTCATAAATGTATCATTATTTCTACTTTTACTGATTAAACAGAGTCTGTAAATTAAAAATCAGCAGGTTGAGGCAGTATGAAAGTTGATTATGCAACAAGACACTATAATGATCTATACTTGCCAAAGTACCAATATGATTTTTCTCGTTACATTATTAATTACAGAGGACCTATTGTTTGGAATAATTTGAAATCAGAACAGAAATCTTGCCAGTCAATGTCTCTTTTTAAAAGACAATACAAATCATATCTTATTAATCAATCGTTCATTCAATAGACTATCAGTTGCCTGTTTTCGCCCTTTTTTGTATTGGTGTATGCTTTATTTATTGTTATGTTATGTTCGGGGACTAGCCTTGATAGGCCTTCGGCCTGTGCTGGTCCCCTGCATCCGATACTTGTATGTTGTGCTTTCATTTGTTGTAATTGTTATCTCTAAAATTGTATTTTGCTTTTTTATCCCTCTGCCTCTTTATAATATTTGTAAATATTGTTTTATCATGTTAAATGTATGATTTTATCTTGGATGCAAATAAAAGGCCATATCGGCCAATCGATCAATAAGAGCAAATGTTTTATTTCATGAATAAATTACCATAATTAGTTCATTAAATGAAAAATCTTATTACTTAAAAAAATTAACCATACAGCCTTGTAGATTATATCGCACACTACCACTGTGGAAATTTTTGCGGCGCTCGTGCGATCGAAGGTCGAGATCTCAGCGGGGGGGGGGGGGGGGGGCGGAATCCAATTTTTTGTTGAAAGAAGTTACGCCATGGCCATCTTATATTCTCATTTTACTTCTCTTTCCTCTCTTTGTCTTTAAACTCTCATTCTAATTTCTTTTTCCATCACATCTTTTTTCTCCTCCCTCCCCCCCTGTCTCTCTTTCCTCTCTCCGCCCTACTCTGATTCTTCCACCATATTCATTCTACTCTAATTGTTTTATTCTTATTTTTCTCATTGTCTCTCCCCCCCCCCCCCCCATCTTTCATTTGCTCATCATCATCATTTCCTTGACAGGGTGAGTTTGGTGTTTACATGGTTTCCGACGGCTCCAGCAAGCCTTACCGGTGTAAGATCCGCGCTCCCGGATTCATGCATCTCGCCGGACTTGACAAAGTGTGCAAGGGTCACATGTTGGCCGATGTTGTAGCAATCATCGGTGAGTGCTTGTAATTTTGCTTTTGATTGAGTGAGAAGTTTGTATTGCTTTATGGGAGTTGTGGCATGCGCTTGTAATCCAGGCTACATTTTAGAAGTCATGAATTGATGCGGACGTTCAAAGTTCGAGCCCGACGGGTCACTTCTTTCAGATGGTGACGTTAAAGATTGGCCTCAGACGGGCCCCGTCTTACAAAGAGTTATGATTGATCTAATCAATCTCAAGTATATGGAAATCCATCAATATAATATTTTTCTTTAGGGAATGTGCTCAATGTCCTTTGAAAACAAAGAGAACCATACCGAATTGTCAAGAAAACAGTCAACGTATGTCCATTCATCATATCTAGAAAATATTTTGAACTAACATGTATTTTATGTGTTGACGTTGCTTTATTTCCATAGTTGCAATTAATCGGATCAATCAGGGGCCGATTGCACGAAAGGGTCTTTCCAAGGACCGTCTTTCGTGTCGCCCATCTTTTATGATACGCCATGTGAAACGCATTTCAAATAAATTATCTGCAAATACATTTTATTTGTCCGTTAAAATAAACAAAATATTTGTTTATAAAATGATGTGATATCTCATGAAATTGTATAAAATTTGATTTAAAAGCAAGCTTACGAATTTTATTTGTTTATCATAAATTTCAGAAATACCCCGCTTATAGCGCATCATAAAAGATGGGCGACACGAAAGACGGTCCTTGGAAAGACCCTTTCGTGCAATCGGCCCCAGAATTCTTCGTAAGATGGGCCCCCGCCAGTTAATAAAGTTCCTGTATGAACTGATCAACCTGATTGTAAGACATATCCCCACTTCTCTCCATCCGCACTTCACTTGAAATTCTCAAGCCATGGTAATTTGAGAGAAGATACAAATTTCATGTGATCTATCAAGGTCAAAGAGAAGATACTCATAATTGTACATGTAATCTCAAATGTGTAATCAAACCGTATTTGATGATTGTAACGTCTGTCTTTAGTTTGGGTTATCTGATTTCTTATTCCTATTCATACACATGTTTACCAGAAATGATAATTTTCATTTTTAACAGACTTTTTTTTCTTGTTTGCAGGTACACTGGATGTTGTGTTTGGAGAAGTGGACAGATAGACCTACCTTCATATCTTCAGACCGTCACATACTCATCAATTCAAGAAATCTTCGAGGGGGGGGGGAGTTAGATATGATTAAAAATTCCACAAGTTTTCCTGAAGAGATTATTTAATGATATCTACTGAAAATACCCATCTTCAACTGATAGTACAAGTGGGTCTGTCTATAATTATATCACAATTACAAGCGAAAGCTGTATTTAAAGAAAGTTTTTTTTTTTTTAAGGACAGGATCCTTACATACATGATTCAATGAGGAATTATATTCTTGGGAAATGGTCTTTCCACAGGTTATCCATGTATACGGGTAGTTGGTGAAGCAGGTTGACTGTTTGTGAAATCTGTATTTAGAGCTCCTATCTGGAAGATAACAGTTTGATTAAACCCGATTGGCTTCTGAATTCTTGAATTTCCATTGGCTTTGGAACGGTAACACCAAATGGTTCATTATCAATTGGTCTAATGCCAGCCCATTCATCCAACCTCGTCTACTATCATTCGGTCTACCATCAGTTCGTCCACTGTCCACATGGTCTAATTGCCATTTTTTCCACTCATCATTTCGCCTAATCACCAATTGGTCCAGTAGCCATTTAGTCCATATACTGTATCATTTGGTCTTATTGGACTAAGTGTTAATTGGGCAAAGTTATAGACAATGAAATGGATATTAGACCAAATGTTCATGAGATGAAATGGTAATAGATGAACTGGTTATTAGACAAAGTGATGATTGGACCAAATGGTTGTTAGACAAAATGTTGGACGAAATGGCATTAGACGAAATAAAGGTAGACCATGTGATGAGTGGACCAGTTGGCAATAGACGAAATGGCAATTTACCACGCCAAATTACAGTATGCAGTTGGTTAATGATGTCGGTAGCAAAGTATTAATATTGTAAATAATGACGAGTTGTAATTCCAATTTTCGAAAAAGTTTGAGTTTATTGATTCTTATACTAGGGGGGGTTAACAATTACCTTTTCTTATGATAAAAACCACATATTTCAGGTATCAATGTTAACAAATATAGAGCATAGGGTTTGGTTCTGTGAAGGATAATTAATAATGCTTTTTAAAAAGGGAAAGATATCATTACTTCACGTATTTAAAGTTTAATGTATATTCTGTAAATAAATCAATCGGTCAAACATAGATATTGAAATCCTGTAAAAGCAACCTCTCAAAAGTGAATATTGGAAGAGCAGAGATTTAAAGGAACGAATGTTGAATTTATACATGCAATGCATTTCTTAATAGTTAGTCACAATGCTCATCCTTGTGTGTGCCATGAACTGTGTTGAATATATTTATAGTATTAAAACTTTTTGCATTTTATGACTACATAGCTTGCTCATATAGAGGTAAACAGAAGTGTTTCAGATATTGAAGACTTTCTGAATGTTACTTGGAATTTCTGATTTCCTTGACCTGTTAAGCCCTCAACCTGTCTAGGGTACATGTGTTAAACTGAAATCAAAACATGTTTAGCAGGTTAAAAGTTTACTTAAACCTTATAGCAGGCCAGTGTAAACAGTGCGCTACGAGTACCATTGTTTGAAAGAAAAAATAAAGTTAACTGAATTGATATTGTGTTTTTTTTTTTATTTCTGTAATGTCATGAAGTCATGTGATTGACAGTACGATCAAGGAGGTTTAAATGAGATGGAGTAACAGCAAACAAAATCCCTTTGAGTAAGCTTCGAAGCCGCCAGCAGAAAGTATGTCAGGCATGCACTTTGCTCAACATCTCTTGCAATTGTGTAGACAAAATTATTCCCACATGACTCCGCAGCTATAGGTCATACAGAAAAGGAAATATGCTTTTGTGATAATTACTTTTTCGCCGCATCCGGTCTGGTTATATGTGTAGTACATAATTCGGAGGCATGCGAAAATAATCTATGCAATATGTCCTGAAATATGACTCAAATTTGCTCGACTGGACATGTGCGGGCACTCATCTGGCATATACAGTAATGAACAACAATATTCCACCGACCACATTTGAAATTTTCATTCGCCGCAAACGATCGGAAGTGTTAAAATCTGGTTTCAGTAAAGGTCAAATTCTTTCTTTTTTCACTAATTAAAGGTTAATTGATATAATCTGGGCAAATATCTCGTAATAGTGCTTGGTTATTGATGTTTTGTCATGCATTCAAATTTTAGTTTGGTTATTAATATGAAAGATAGAAAATCGATACAAATGAAAATTCGTAAAATTTCACCCCTCGGATTTCTTCACTGAAACTGGCGGCTTCGAAGCTGGACATCAAAAGGATCCTAATTGCCGTTCTTTCTTTTGTGCTTCTTTAGAAATGAACAGCTGCTTGAATAAATTTGTTGATTGTTGGAACTCCAGTCATAGAATCTTCTTGGTATGATGAAGCTGATTTTGGACAGTTTGGAAATGATACATTGTCTCTTTATAGCATGTGGGCGGGGGCTAAAGCTATGTCTTTGTTTTTATGGGAAATAAAACGATACATATTTCATGACCGATAATGACCGGCTTATACAAATAGCAAGAAATGGTGAGAGAAAGAGATAAACGAAAGAAAGAAGGATGAGCAAAAAGATAAGATCACTGAGAGTAAAGTGAGAAAGGAGCACTGGGGAAAGAGAAAAAGAGGTAATCTGAGCAGAAGAAAGAAGCACAAATCCGGAGCAAGAAAGAATTAAAAATAAGGAAGACACTATGACTACCGGCCGGATTCGGGATCACTACAAAGGGTATAAGTAGCAATACTCTCGCACCAAGCACTCTGACAAAAACCTGACTATTGTTAGTGGGTGTGTTTACGACAAAGTACACCAACACAGACAAATATTTTGTTGTAACAATTTCTTTTTTACTGTAAAAATATTCTGTTTGAGACAGTAAATCACCTACAACTCGGGAACTTGTCTGTTTCCGACCCGATTGCGCTGAAAATAGGCAGACCCTGTGGCATAATCAACAAAATTATTGCTGGTATGCATAACTAATTTTTTCCAAAAAAAATGTGTGATTTCATTGATTATGCTAATTTATACACAACATCAGATTTCTGCTTTAAACCCAAACATATATAGGCAATTTTGCTGGAGTCAAACCTTTGGGATAAAAGAAATCTGTCCGATTTACAAGAAAGAGGTATGTAAAACACATTTTGCATAATTTGCATAAAAATTACCTTAAATTGGCTGAATATTCAACATGTGGCAGGTGGACGACGGAAGAACAACATTGGCAAATTTACTGTAGGTCCAATTATAAATTCTGATCTCAATACTCTTTCATAGCAATGAAAGATAAGTTACCCCTAAAAATACTGGGGCAGCGGTCTGATTCACCCCCAAAGATGTATAGCAAAAACTGACACACATCTTTCCTAAAGTACAGGAAAATTTCATTAGAATCTTAATAACAGTTTGTAAAAAATGACAGTTCCAAGGTTTTATTAACTTATACATGTAGAGCAAACCTATGATTTCATGTCTAAGTGTACATAAAGAGATTTGTGGTGAATTTGACTTAACCAGTTTTATTGATTATGCCTTGGTCAACATGCATGCCAATTTTTTTTTCACGATTGCTCAGTCGATGGCTATGTTCCGAGGGAAGGGGGGGGGCTGAATCAGCACCCCCTCAGTCTTGTTACGCATAAAAATGGCCCAGTCTTTGCATGGTTAAGCTCCATAAATTACATGACTAATTAAATGAAAGTTCTTCCTTCATCATCGTGGCCAAATGTTTAATGGAGAGGTCAGCTGATTTCTTCAATAAGCTTGCTGGTTTTTCTAGGTTGCACTGCCGCAATATTTTTCTCTACTCCAGCCTTCACCAACTCGTGTTTCTGTACATCCCTCTCCATGGTTTCTGAAAACAGAGAGAAATAAACAAAACATTGATATTTCATGACACAATAATAAATTGATTTACTTTTCTCTTTGGCCACGTCGTTCGACTAGAGTCACATACAGCAGACTGCCATTCACAATACACACAAAGTGCTTCAAGTCTATTGTTCATACACTCATACACGATAGTGATGTATGCTTCACATTGTACTGAGTACACACAAAGCTTTTTCTTTACAATAAACCAATCAAAAGCTATTCAGAGCTAAATTAGCATAGTCCATGTAAAACTGCTCTTAAAGTTTCTCCTTGAAATTAATATGGCGCAGGAGTGATTCTGTCCGTGGCGGGTGGCGAGTTAATTTTTCTTTCTCTTCATCTTACTTCTCTTTTGCCTTTTCCTCTTTCTTTTTACTACTCTCTTCTCTTGTTCCTCTCTCTATTCCTCCTCCACCTCAATCATTTCTTCCTCCTCTTCTTCCCCTACTCCTCCATCTTATTTCTTCTTCCCAATCTCACAAGAGAAATATCATGCTTTACCTCCGTTTGGTCCGATGTCAATTCGTCAAATTACCAACTCGTCTACTGTCATTTGGTCTACCATCAGTTTGTCCACATCCACATGGTCAATTGTCATTTCGTCCACTCACCATTCCATCTAATAACCAGCTGGTACAATAGCCATTTAGTCCAAACACCATTTGGTCTAATTGGGCGAAATTAATTACTAAGAGAAAATAGGTATTAGACCAACTGGTTACAAGACGAAATGCTCATAGACGAACTGGTGATTAGACGAAGTGATTATTGGACCAAACGGCTGTAAGACAAAATGTTGATGGATGGAATGGCATTAGAATAAATGAAGATAGACCATGTGATGAGTGGACGAGTTGGCAATAGACGAATCAACAGTTTTAATACCAACATCAAATTGCTATAAACTTACTATGTAGCACTTTGACTTCAGCAGCCTTCAATTTCATGACTCCTCTGTTCTCCCTGACCCAAGCTAGATAAAAGGTCACCTTCTTCTTGGCTAGGAACATCGCTGATTTGGATTTCTTGATATCAGAGCGACTTGTTTCTGGCACTAGGAATGAAAGAGGAAAATGAAACCTAGGATCACAAAACTTTCTCAATTACATGCACGAAGCTCACTCTGACAATAATTTTGTTTTTCTTTTGTACAAGAATAAAACATAGAGAAAATATTGCTGAAGGTTTGACAAATCCTTCAAGGAGTAAGAATGCTATGATTTTTTTAAATAAATGTTTTGAATTTCTCATGTCCTATGAAGCAGCTGCTCTATTTGTTACTTATTACTTATATAGATTCCATTTTATAAAAGTTCAATTCCATTGTGCATTACTTTTTGGTATTCAGTGATGCTTGGTTGTAGAAAAAATATAATGCAGGTGGTTTCTTTGGAATATTTAAAAGTCATAATTTCAGCGGGTATACAACCTTTCAACAATCATTAAAAATAGTAATAGGCATTTGTATAGCGCCATCTATAGTGCATCCAAGGAATCATTCCTGCTGGGTACCCCAGTACCTCCACCTGGTTTAGGATTCAGCACTACTACTACTATACTCATTCGTGCCCTGAGGCACATAAGACCTCCACGCTTTCTTTCCATTTTTGGCGGTCTCTAGCACAACCCCTGGCCTCATTCGAACTCTTCCATCTGTAGGTATTTCTCTCCTTCTCTACAGAACTCCTCCATTTTGTTTTCGGTCTACCCCTTTTACGTTTTCCTCCTGGTTTCCATGTTAAAGCAATGTAACAATGATAGTCATCTTGCTTTCTGAACACATGACCTACCCAATTCCAACGTCTTCTATCGAATTCCCGACTCATTTTGTCAAGTTGAGTGGGATTATTGAGCTCATAAAATTCAGCGAAATGTAGTAGATTTCTTGCTAAAGGAAAACACGACAAGGCTGGGATTTGAACCCTCAACCCTCTGATTGGAAGACAAGAGTCCAAACCACTAGACCACAACGCCCCAACTATACCCACAAGTCTAATCAACATACCTTTGTATATCAGTTTTGCTTGTTTGAGAAGCTGATGAAGGTCTGATAGTGCAGATTCTACATAGAAAGATGGAGACGATTTGCTTCTACCAAGCATGATATGAATAACATCCTGGATGAGAGAAACCAAATGCTTTCTTTCGCTCGAGACAGATTTCAGCTGTTAAAAAAAACAACAGATGATTGTAAGAATATCAGTAATAATGGAGCCAAACTTGTTTTTGAATGATAAAATTGCTTTGATTTCTGAGAAACATGTAGAATTTGACTTGTTTTATCAGCTGCGAAAACAAACAAATCATCGCAAGAACATAATGAAGCAAAACTTGTCTAGGCCAAAGCTACAAGGAATCTATAAATGGCTAACAAATTTAGTACCTAAATATCAGAAAGCTACAGACAAAATATTTTCCAAGCTTTGGATAAGGTTTTATCTCAAGAGAAAAGAAAGAGATAAATCTTGTAATCAGGCACCCAAACAAAATTAATTTTCATGTAAAATTGATAATTCATCATCATAGCTGTTTTAGGGCATAAACAGTCAAATAATCTAGTAATGATTTGGAATAGTTTTATACAGAATTAACACGGCTTAAGACAGGCTAAAAAAAAATGTAATTGAAGGAAAAATACAAACTTTGGGCGAAGTTGCGAAAATATATATGCTACAATACAAGAGATTTTGATTTTTGTTTTTTTTGGGGGGTGTAACAATCTTGATGTAAATACCATTATTATTTTCAAACCAACCAAGATAATTATCAGATACATACAATTAATTAAGGTAACAAAATCTGAAGTTGTAAAGGGCATTGATACTTCAAAGATATCATCTCCCATGCTTGCCTGAGTAATGGTCTGTATTGCACTTTCAATAGCATCCTCTGTCGATGAAAAACTGACATTAGCCGACATTCCAGGACACACTTCTAGAAAGCTCTGTAAACACAGGGATGAAAAAACAGGTGGAAATTTCTGAATGCATTTGTAAGTAAAGACAACGTTACAATTTAAGAAAACAAACAAACAAACAAAATTAAACTCATGAAGAGAAAATACATGTATGTAGGAGCAGAAAAAGAAGACAAAGAAGAAACTTGTGGAAGAAGATCAAGGGTGGGAAGGAGAAGAAGAAGAAATAAGAGGGGAAGAAGAGGGAGGAGAATAGAAAAGAAGAAAAAGGAGGAGAAAAAAAACCAAAAGAAGGAGAAGAAGAACAGAAAGAGAATAAGAAGAACAAGGAGAGACCAAAAATATCATCTCTCATTGGAAAGATAATATATTAATGAAAGAGCATGCATTTCACTGGTCTCTCCATAATTTTCAAATAACAAAATGATAAGACTGAAGAAGATTGAATACCTGGCATGCATGTAGCGGTATGTCCATATGTGATCCATTGTAAAATCTCACAACAAAAGCATAGCAATATCTGAATCACGATGGTTTAAGGATAATAGTAAAGCTATCAAATGAACATTACATTAATCAGTGATAAAATTGTCTATTGTATCTGACCCACTTCAATTAAAGTGAAACAACTTTAGACATGGAAGTAGATATCACTTTTGTTTGCAAGTACTTTTTGCTATGCAAATCACTCAATAACTTAGCCCCAAAATATTTGCCTGATTGTTTAGAAATTTATGTCCCAGGTAGAAGAACAAGATCCTTCGAAGACCCACTGATATTAACACACATCCAACTAAATGAAAACAGACCGGAGATAGAACCTTCATGTTGCATCCTCAATGGAATGGAACAAACTCCCTCTAATACATAAAAACGATCCCCAATTGTTGAATCATTTAAGAAGTCCCTAAAAACTTATTGTTCTAGGCAACTGCCTTCATTGAAGAATGTACTTGCTCAGAGGTGATAGCTTCAAATTGAGGGTACTGCTGAACTGTCATAGACATATTAAGTTGTTTTTTTTCATGAATTTAATAATAATAATATATACTGATTTATATAGCGCAGAAACTATGTGCATATATATTCTACTGCGCTGCAATTAAGAGCTGGTGAGATGCTTGAGAACAAAATTAGAAAAGGGGGTAAAGAAATGTATGGGAATTATTTGAACAGATAGGTTTTTAGTTTAAGTTTGAACGTCTCAACTGATGGACAGGATCTTATTACATACGGCAAAGCATTTAACCTCCAAACTGACAGAAATTTGTATGAAAACACTTCCCCATGGATATAATTTTTTAAAGATAAGAACAATATTCACCTCGAAATTAATCCACTGTCTACAATGAACTTGAACTGGATGGTGTGTACAAAGCTTTATGTAACCTACAGTCATGAACTAAGATTGCGTTTTTCCAAAACTTCAAAATAATATCAAAGGATACAGCACATTGATCATATTGAAGACAATGAGAGGCGATGTTGGAGTCTTGAGCAGCTCAGAAAGCCTGGGGACAGAGTCTAGCAGCATGGGAGGGTCAGAGGTGGTGACCTTTGACCCTTTCTTCTTGTGCGTTTCCTCCTCTACCTCACTGATGAGTTCCCTGTCCTGGGGACATTGTTGTGACAAAAATAAGAAGATGAAAAAACAAAGAGTTACAAAAAAAATTGTAAAAACAATAAAATATATCAGACATTAATTTTGGTAGAAATTTTCTCTTTTTTTGTAGTTGTTATGAATGCCACACAAAATATTCTCACAAAAAAGTAGCTCTCTAGGATCATTGTTTAGTGAAATAGAGCAAACCGTATGATTTCATGAATAAATTAGCATATGATTTTTTTTTGCAATTTAGAATGCAATGGCGAAGATTATGTCATTCTCTACCTTCGTGCAAATTTTTGTTGCGATCCGCGGCCGAGATCTTAAGGGGAAGGGGCCTAAAAGGCCACCCCCCCCCCCCCATTGGACTTTAAATTATGCTGCACGTCATGGTTTCAGGGAGTTATTGAATCTCTTTATTTGACCCAATGCACCCAGAATCTTGCATTATTGGAACATTGTGGTCCAGTGGATTGGTCCCTGAACTTTGCAACAGAGTGCCATGGGTTCAAATCTGAGCCATGCCATTATTTCCCTCAGAAAGAGAAATTTATACACATTATGCTGCACACATCCCAGGTGTTAAGGTAAATGGGTATTTGGCAGGAATTCACTCCTTCAAATGCTTGTGCGCTGTAAGGCTAAAAGCCAGGGTAATAGTGTCCAAGTCAGGACTTTGGAAGCACATAGAAACATTATATCATAATGTGATATACGCAATACAAGAACCGTTTAATTATTGTTATTATTATTTGTATTAAGAACAGATTACTTACATGCTTGGTCCACCAGGGGGTCCATTGTTCCAGCATAGATCCCAAAGCTCCCGCACGCACGACCTCTTCAAACTCTTGCCTCTCTTGCCTGGTCAACTTCTCCCACACTTTATCAGGCTCATTGTCTGAAGAATTGTAAATACAAAATAATATTGTCATAGACTTACTCTAATTACAAGATAAAAACGTATGACCTTCAACAGTTCAAAGGGAGGGATGGGGTACACATCACATGCACTCTGAGTATAAGTCTAAGGACTACCCAAGTCCATGATTGTTCATTTTGAGTAAATCAGTTCAGTTCAGTTTAATTCATTTATTTTCAATATGCAATATCAACAAGAATGAAAACAACATGTAAAGAGAAAAACAAAAAACTACTGAAAAGTTTATAAAAACTTGTGGGTTGTAGCTCCCAGTAAAACAAGGAGAACTAAGTTATTTTGATAGTTGTATATAGTTAGCCACACTACCAATGAAAGTAATCCAGTAGCCTTTGGAGAGAGCAAAGAGTTAAAAGCATGCATCCTGTAACACACATATTAGATATTGATATCTTATCGTTGATTTGAATACATCGTACTTCATTGCACACAGATCAATATAATCAAGCGTAAAAATCCCCACTACGATCGATCGCAAAGCTTTGTGGTACAGGGCCAAGATGAGAGGGGATGGGGAACCTTTCTTACCAAGATCTAGACCAGCTAGTCTTTTCTCCAGACTTTCAGTCCCTTCACTGTCATCTGCATCATCATCATCATCGCTGTCATTACCAATTTCTTCTGCGTCAAGCCTGGAAAGCATCTCCAGCACAGCCTTTTTGTCATCAGAGCTATCGGCAGGAATGTGATAATACAATTTTAATTTTCAACGCAGTGGCTCAAAAAGAATAATTATGCTTTCATAATAAACATCTAGTAAATTAAAAAGATTGCCTTTCTTGAAAAAGAAAGCATTGGCTGAATAAATACGAGGTCAATTATTTGACTTTCAGGAAAAACACAGTATATGTATAAGCCCTTATTGACTTTACTCATGTAATCCCGTGTCGGTCATTAAATTTGGTTTTTCCCAGCCCAACTCATAAAGCCTTTCTTCATAGGGTTTCTCAAACCATTACTCATGGAAACAGCACTTTGTATCATTTTGTTATAGGCTTTTGAATGAATTGACATTCATTCTTTAATTCATATTGATTCAAAGAAGCACTTTTAGATCCTTCTCATCATGCCAACATTCGAAAGGATAACTATCAAATTGCTACAAATTCAGGGCCCCGTCTTACAAAGAGCTACGATTGATACAATCAATAGTAACTCTATGGAAATCTATCAGTGTCATAATTTGCACAATGTCTTTTGTAAACAAAGAGAAGCACAGTAAATTTTCAAGAAAACAATTAATGCATGAATATACATCATACTTAGAAAATATTTTGAACAAACATGCATAATAGATGTTGATGTTGATGGCTTTCACAAGATCCCATAGTTGCGATTGATCGGATCAATCGCAACTCTTTTCAATCGCAACTCTTTGTAAGACGGGGCCCTTTTATTACTATCAAGTCCAACCAAAGATGGGTCATGAAGTGTCACTGTGATATGAGTACCTAGTGCTGCAACATACCTTCCTTTGGTTTCTTTCAGCGCCTGGATGAAGTTGTTTTTGTAGAACGACTCGGAGCAATTGGCATGTTTCTCGCTCTTGTAACAAGCGAGGGAGCAATAGGAAATGTTGCATCTTGGGCAGGTGTATGATGCCTGGACTTTCACGCACCTTTGTGAGACCAAAAAAATTGTGATTTTGTTTATTTTTCATTTCTTAAAACCAAATAAAATCCTCAAAAACACGTTCCAGTATTTGGCAACTAATAAAACTGAAAGCTTATGTGAATTGAATGGAATTGAATTTATTAGAATGTCACTGGCATTCGCCAATATTTTATTCAAAACAAGAAGTACAAAATAATACAAAACAAATATACAATTCAAGGAATATAAGCAGATAAACAAAAATTAAATAGTATTTCGTCAAAAAGAGAAACAACTTATGTCTACTTATAAATAGTAAATGCATCATGACATAAATAATAGAAGGGAGTGTGATAAGCATGCAGGTGATATACATACACATAATTATACATACATACACATATACACACATATTATACATGTATACATACACACATACATATACATACATACACGCATACAAATGTACACAATCAACATAGGAATCATTCGGATAGATATTTTGATATAAATTGATCTATATTCAAAAGGTAATATGTCCAGTTATCCTCAAAAATGGCATGAATTCTACCTAGTCTACATGTACAATATGAAAAATAAGCATGAATCAGAGCACACATCAAAAAATTATGATGAGGTGAAAAAAGGTTGGCAATGTTTGGCATATTTTCTCTTGTTCTTGGGGATAAATGCCTGCATTTTTTGACACTGTCAGTTTCTATTACAGCTGTCCATCATATAACTTGGCTCTGAAGTAAATTGAATTCTTTAACTTTTAATTTTTTTTTCTAAATTAAAATGAGAGATAGTTTGGTGACAATTCAGACCAACTCTACTTTCCACTAATAGAGAGCCGGCGCAAAAATATGCTCAAAATTAAAGGTTTTGAGCACTATGGTGAATATAAAAGAATGATCCCAAAATTAATGATGAAAACAAAATCATGACTGTATGGAACCGAGTATTTTCGGTTACAAAAGTGATATTTTAAAGAATTTTTAAAATGTGTATTGTATGTTGCATAGACCTACATGTACATTGTAGATTCACTACGGGCAAGGTGGGTGCAGTGAACAAGTGAGGCAGAGATAGAGTAAAGGTTTAAAGCCTCTCGAACCCTAAATCCTGCATTCAATTGCTTTGAGGGATGGTCCGGGCTGAAAATATTTATATCTAAATAAATAGAGTAAGATTCACAGAGCAAAATGCTGAAAATTTCATCAAAATCGGATAACAAGTTACAAAGTTATTGAATTTTAAAGTTTATCAATATTTTGTGAAAACAGTTATATGCACATCATCATGAACATTCATTAGGTGGGCTGATGATGTCACATCCCCACTTTCCTTTTCCTTATGTTATTACATGAAATCATAATTGTTTCTTTTTTTTCATACATGTGTATTAAAATGATGTGTCTCTTTTATGATGATATAAGTTGCGGCAATAAATAACTAATGCACTTAATCAGTTGTCAATCCTATTTTTTTAGTTCTTGGGAGGAAATGTTGAATAAACCTAATTTCATATAATAAAATACAAAAGAACAAGTGGGAATATGACATCATCAGCCCACCTAATGAATATTCATGAAGACATGCCTAGATCTGTTTCACCGGAGTACCGGTAATGCAAATCTTTAAAATTCAATTTACTTTGTTATTTGTTATCCGATTTTGATCAAATTTTCAGCATTTTTCTCTGTGAACTTTACTCTATTTATTTAGATATGAATATATCCAGCCTGGACCATCCCTTTAAGGTCTCATGGTGCAAGCATCAGGTCAAAGCTCTAACATTATGCTGTACTGACATACCAGCATAAGAATACACAAGGGCGACGGGCGATTTTGCCCCAACGACTGCCCAAAACGCCCCTAAAATTTCCAAAAAATGCATGCTTTGAGGCGAACATTCTTTCTAGAGTCACCCAAAGATCTGTTCCAAACAATATTCAAGATTATTTAGAAAATCAATATTATAAAGTGTGACAGAAGAATATTTGCATTTACTGCACAATTACTTTGTACCCCTAAAAAGGAGCCCTTCAAACAAAAGAATTAGCCCCCAAATCCTGCTCCGCCAACTGAAATTCAGTTTTTAATTTATATTATAGTAATTATTTATAACTAAAATGTAAAATTTATGTGAATAATTATTTGTTAAATAATAAGTTGTCTATAAATTGTTCAACAAACGGTGCCACATACTCATAGCACATGTCATAGTAGATACATCATCACAAAGTGAGTCAAGAGTCAAACCCATTGCATCACGCAACATGGGAAGACTTTAGAGTTGCAAGAAGGTGATCAGTCTGGTAAGAAACCTCTCACTTTTCCTCTTTTTAATTTCAAAATATGCATAAGGTGTATAAACGTAAAAAAAAAGGATTAGATCTTTGTTTTTCAAAAAATGAATGTGGAATATGGGGAGTTTTTAGGGAAATCTATCATTGTTTACCACGTTCGACATGCTGGTCGACCGATACCGAGGCTAGGAAATGAATATTCATGACGTAGAGATCAGGGAATTCCAATACCGAGGCTAGGGTGCATGTGCGGAGTGCGAAAAAAGGGAAATTTTCCCCTATCTCTACATCATGAATATTCATTTTCTAGCCTCGGTATCGGTCGACCATTTTGTTTGCAATTTTGAAAGCGAGAGAATGAACGCGGCGTAACTTTCCCCTATTTTGAGGGTCCGGTATCTGCCTCGATGTCAGGATTCTGCCTCAAGATTGACCTTCATCCATACAATTGAGGTGGGTGCATAATTTTTTTTTTTTTTTTTTTTTTTTTTTTGGGGGGGGGGCATTTTTGCTACCCCTAACATGGTGGGAACCCGTGTCTGCCAACCATAGTATGGGCAACTAGGCCTCGGGGACACAGATATCGATTTAGGATACCCCATTGCAGCAGTCATTCCTATGCTTCTTCCCAAGAACCTGCAAGGACTGGAACAACCTCCGACAGGATCCATTCATTTACCCCTCTGTTGATGCCTTCAAAGCCTTCTTGAGTGGGATGCAGAAGTAAACATCACAAACAAGAATGATTTTACTTACACAGGTATATATTCGCAACTGCACTACAACAACTTAATTTATTATGAAATAAATTAAATGTACCGGTACCGGTATGTGAAAAGTTCCACACATGTATACAACAACAACAACAACATCCACACATGCACACACGACCATGACGACTAGTGCGTTTATCTTTATCCCCTTGAAGCAGCACTTACTCTGGAAGAAAAGGAAGACTACGGAGTACCGCCGGTTCCGTGGTCTGGGCTCCACTCCCTCCATCCAGCCCGCTTTGCGAGCAGGAGCTCCGGCCTGATCCCGCGCCGGCTGGTTACTTTACTCACTGACAGTGACACTAGTCACTACCACTCTAGGCGACACCCCAATACTTACCCGTGCTAATAAACTGGGACTCCACTCACGCGCGTTTGGGCCTCCCTAGCTTAGAACTAAGCACTAATATCACCTTAAAAACTAAATCTACAAGGTATGTATAATCTATTTACAACTTTAATAATGTTTAATCGGTACTCACCGGTTCTTTTGTTGCATTTTCAGACCATTTCTCACAATTCTTCGTAAATATTTGCGGCAAATTTTGTCGCCATAGACAGCTTAGCATCCATCTTTATTGATAAATGGAGCGCCCTTTACGATAGTTGTTAATGCCGCGGAGAAATCGTTAGGCATTTTGGCCTGTGTTCAAGGCGTTCTTTCTGTTTTATTTTTTATATTGAAGATTGTGCATTTGTTGAATAGCGCCGTCTACGTCAGGTATGAGATCGAGTGTATAAATACACTCTTCCAAAATAATTATGATTCCGACCTGGCGCTGTTTAACTTCAATCTCTTTCACCTAAATTAGCGATGAATGCTAGCATTATAAAATATATATTATTAACGTCTGACGAAAAGAATAACCAACCGATCAGCTGACGAGAACGCGAATCACGTGATCTTCATATCAGCTTCGATCGCGAGTCAGAAGAGAAGAGCAGCTGCCCAGAAAATCAGGAAAAAGCTGTGAAAATGTAAGTTCCCCTTCATTTCTTTCATTTGTTGTTGTTGCTAACGATGCATTTACACTATAAAATTATAATTTAAATAAGAGAAAGGAATATAGCTTGTACTTGTGATATAATATATAAATATCCTGTTCTCAGAGATTTCTAACCAAAAATACTACTGATGTCGCCTATGAGGTCCATACATGTAATGTTGGACCTCATTGGTACTAGGAGTGGTCACTACTATCTCACCGAGAATAGCGAATTTCAATTTAAAAAAAGAATTGATAAATAGACTCTAGGTGGATTTAAAGGGTAGAATTCCTGTGAATTTAGAGGAGTACTGTCTACTGAGCATGTTACTAAGCTAGTGAAATTGAAAATTTCAAGAGTCATTATGGACTCTCAACTGAAATTCCATTCCCAAGTAGCCAACGCAGTCTTCTTGAAAGCTAATCGTGTGCTTGCTATGATTCGACGCACTTTCTTGCATAGAGACAAAGAAAACATCAAAAGGTTGTACAAGTCACTCGTGAGACCAATTCTTGAATATGCGAATGGAATATGGTACCCAAGATATGCTTCTGACTTGAAGGCTATTGAGAAAGTCCAGCGACGAGCGACCAAGCTAGTACCAGCCCTGAAAGAAATGGACTATGGCAGAAGACTGCGTGAAATGAAATTACCCTCCATCAAGTACAGACTGCGCAGAGGAGACATGATACAAACCTATAAAATAATTTATGGCATTGATGATGTGAATAGAGACCTATTCTTCACATCAGCCACCACTCAAGCAACGCGTGGCCACCCTTACAAGCTATTTTTAAAAAGGAGTAGACTGGCAGTGAGACAAAACACCTTCAGTGTTAGAGTGGTTAATGACTGGAACTCCTTGCCTACTGAGGTAGTCACAGCATCAACAATCAATGGCTTCAAGACAAAGTTAGACAAGTTCTGGTCTGCGTGGCATTATGTTCACGCATGGGAATAGTGCCTATTTCATTCCAATACATTAATTGGCACAGCACATTGCACAAATAGCACAGACTCAGTTTTCGAACTTAACCAAGCTAGAAAGACAACAAGCTAGGAAGACAACAAGATAGGAAGACAACAAGATAGACCTGGAAACTTGACTGCAGGAACAACTGTATTTTTCCAGTAGATGCGGTATAAAGGTATAAAGGTATAAAAAATTGACAGTCCTTTATTGAGCTTACATAGATTTCCACACATGGGACTGAAGCTTCTCAACGACAACGTTGTTCAATAAGCTCAACTAAGCATGTCAACATTTTCAGAGTTTATTCCTAGACTATTGAGAATTAAATGACACATTTTGACAAGTTATGAAGAGACTTACATGTTACACACTCTAGTCTGCGCCAAAGTTGTTTCATTTTCTTGAATATCATCACGCAAACGCAGATCTCCAGATTCATCTTTGTTCATGGGCGCTGCCATCTTGTAATAGCGCCGCCGCGCCACCTAGTGACCACAAGGGCAATCAGAATGATTTTTATGATAAAAGTTTTTTTCAATTAAAAAAATCCCTGTGCATGCCAGATGCATAAGAGATTGAGAGTGACAATGACGACGATGGTGATGGTACTGATGATGATGGTGATATGATGACAGGTTCAGCCCCCCACCTTTTTCCAAAAACCGTGTACAAAAATGTAAAAATGACCATATGATTTAACCCAGAGAGCTCCAGCCCGCGTACTGGAGCTCTCTGGGTTACATATGATTGTAATTTTTTGCATGGACAACTCCCCCCGCTCAGTCATATTCCCCCCCCCCCCCCACTTTGAAAACCGTTCCGCAGCCCCTGGATGATGATGATGATGATAAAGATGATACTGATGATGATGATGATGATGATGATGATGATGATGATGATGATGATGATGACGATGATGATGATGATAACGACGATATGATGATGGTGATGATGATGATGATAATGATGGTGATAATGAAAGAAAGATCAAGATGGTGATGATGGTGAATGTGTTTGTAACGATGTAATGATAATGATGATTGGTTTTCCTTTAGAAACTATACATATATAGAATTCAAATTTAGCAAATTACTACGGATATCCAATTTTAGCGTTATTTACAAGATATTCCCAGGGGTCCTTCAATAACGTTTATGCATTCATATAAAAATAAAATTACAAATCGAATAGGGGCCTACATTACAACCCTTGACACATCAATGAGAAATATATACATAGACAATCACATCCCTCCATCTCTAATTAATGCAACAACAGGAAAACCAAGATAGATTATTCATTATTGAATTTACATGGATCGTTGAAACTTGACAACAATAAATGAATTGGTAATTGTTTCTAAAGTGTACAGCCCATATATACACAAACAATTTGTTTTGAATTTGGTCTTGAGAGACTAAGGTGGTATAGCTAGCCCTTAACTTATATCACGATGACATCACACATGCGGCAAATTTGAAGTCTTAAAAAAACGTTTTTAAAACGTCTAAAACCTACCACATTGTGACGTCCATAAGACTTTTTCACAAAAAGTCCAAAACACCAACTTGGAACGTTTTTAAAACGTTCATTTGATAGCTGGGTTCCTGCATGCAGAGCGTGAGTGATGAGTATGGTTTATGAGAAAATTGAGTTTTCATCTCGGAGCAAAATTAGTCAAAACGTTAACCCCCTCAACCCCCTCCCATTTACTTCAGTAGAGCAGTCACCATATGGTCACTGAAGTGAACGGGAGGGGGAGAACTGAGTCTCAATCCATGTTTGGCTATGAGGACAGTAGCTTCCTTTTGATTATAGAGCCCAAATTTCTTACCTGTTTATTTTATTTCATAAATCTATTTTTTTTATTATTATTTGTTCATTATTTGTTTATGCATTTATTTATTTGTAATTATAATAGCTATTATTATTGTTATTATTACTATTATCATTACTATTATTACAATGTATTATTATTTGAATTATTTTTTATTCTCATTTTATTCTTTATTTATTTCGTCATTTATTTTAATTTCATCATTATTATGTTTATTGTTATCATTATTATCATTATTATTATCATTATCATCATCATAATAAATAATAATTTATTTTTTTAAAGGATTTTTCTAGCGCAATTATCCACCTTGCTATGTGCTCAAGGTGATCCTATATTAGCTAAGCTAATTAGCTAAGCTATATAGTCTACCGATTCTGGTGCACATAGCTTTTTGAGGAATAACTTCCTGCCGGTACCCATTTACCTCACCTGGGTTGAGTACAGCACAGTGTGGATAAATTTCTTGCTGGAGGAAAACACGCCATGGCTAGGATTCGAACCCATGACCTTCTGTTTAAAAGGCGAGAGTCATAACCACTAGACCACGACGCGCCCACATCATCAACATCATCATCATCATTATTATTATTGTGGGGGTGGGTTAAGTACCTCCACGTAGCTGTACGTGTACGCCAATTCCTTTGAAATCTCTAACGAGGATACGTGCAAGCGTCTGATTCGAATCCGATGCCTTCATTGGCATAAACCTAGTAACGTTTAAGTCTCATCGATTTATATAGTTTTTCATCTTTATGACTCAGAAAGATATGGGGATATATAATCTTCGACGCCGCAGCACAACCTTCATGTTTACAGAAGGCCTTTAAAGGGCCTCCACGTTGTTAACGCATGGCTACGACACATAGCAAGTGAATTAGAACAAGCCTATCAGCAAAAGTTATTTTCTTTTTATCTGAACGATAAAAGATTCAGTCTGCAAAAATTAAAATCCCTGGATGAGATGGCCGTTTCATCATTAATAACTAAGAGGCTATTTCCTCGAGAGGCCCTATATGCTTTCATAAACTTCCGTCAGTCATTCAGGCAATAGCTATTACCACGTCAAGGTTGAAATACAGAGGCGTTATCGCGAGAAATAACACGAACTCCAAGGGTTTATACATCATGTACTTTCCAGCCTTGATAATTTTGAAAATCGGTTTTCTCCCTAGTATATTGGATAGTAAGTGACGTCATTCTTTTCAATTGAATAACAGAAGCAGTGCTTCCACTTTTCAATACGGAACTCCCTGGAATTTACTCTGAAAGTTCTTGGAATTTTACGAAATATCCTGGAATTTTCCAAATGTTCTCTAGTCTTCCACAAGATATATTTCTCTTCTATACCACTGGCGTAATTCCGTGTTGATGGGTAGGGGGATGACTGAAATATTTTGGCTTTTTTTGCAGTCATGTTTTCAGATATGCAAGGAATTGTCATTGATATGTCCACAGTGGTGTACCGTGGGTCACGGCATTGGGGAGGGGGCACCAGCAAAATGTTTGAATCACTGAGTGAGCGCGCTCAGTTGCCAGTTATACTGACCTAATAGAGACATTTTCTGGACAATGTCATTAACGGATATGCATCTCACTGATCAAATAATGCGAGCGCGAAGCGCGAGCTGAATTTTTTTTATATTCACACCTAAAAAGAGACATTATAATCAAATTTGTGTAATCATGATAGGTACCTGTCTCGCTAAACAATACGAGCGCGAAGCGCGAGCTGAAGTTTTCGTATATTTTGACCCCAAACAGCGAGATTTTGAGAAATATATTTTAGGAATCCATTAAGAGTATGCATATCTCACCATAGTCATCTAATGTGAGTGCCAAGCGCTTGCTGGTTTATAAGAATTACATCTGAACACATGAAACACTTTTTGTAGTCATTGCAATCATGATTATCATACACACTCACTAATCAAATATTGCGAGCGCGAAGTGCGAGCTGAAAATTTAGATAATTCAGACCTGAAGAGGGGCAACCTAAGGTTTCTTTGTAGGAATTAACTAGGACCATACGTTATTCAATATCCCAATGATGCGAGCGCGAAGCGCGAGCTGAACATTTTTGATATTCAGATCAGAAGAAGGGAAATTTTAAGGACTGATTTGAGGAATTCATGAAGAGCAGATATATCTCACCAATCCACTAATGCGAACGTAATCACGGACAGGAAATGTGTCATATATAAGAAGACCTTAACATGGGGCTCATCACTTTTTGAGTCATGAAAAAGAAGCATATGTCACTACATAAAACAATGATAACTCAAGTGCTAGGAAATATATTTGGTTTATATTGACTTGAAAACGGGATGTTTCAGTACAACAGGATTATATATCTCGTTAACAGACAATACGAGCACCAGGAACAATGAAGACGTAGGCCCTGGGCAAATTATGTTTCATGAAGTCATGATAAAAATGTTTCTTATGTAATGTAACCTAACATAATTATAATATAACATTATAATGAATAATATTTTCGTCTTTCCCACTATACGCTTCTCTTCCTTTCTCCCTCTTTTCTCCTTTTCCCCGTTTTTTTTTTTGGTCAGCCGATTGGGAGGGCACCTGCCCCCCATGCCTCCCCCCCCGTAGTTACGCCACTGTATGTCCATATGGCAAATACCCCTCCAATATTATTTTTTTTTTTACCCCATGATGGTTTAATGGTTTTATTAGAGATTACATTAAAAAAGAATTGACATTCCATCTTAATCCCTTCCCAAAGACCCCAACATTGATGGATTGGAAGAAACGGGAGTTTCTCTTCAATGTTATGATAAGGACATAGGTATTTCGTTTGGAAATGGTGAACTGGCTCTTTATTTGCATTTTATAATTCAATAATATTGTTTTATTTGTTAAGCGGTATTTCAGGAAGAATTTTCACCAATAAAACAATTATCTCTTGTGATGTTTTTTTTTCGTTTCTTTCGTAAAAAGTGGGGGATGTCTGTACAGGCCACCCCCCCCTCCTCGAAAAGTGGGGGGGGGGGATATATCCCCCCACCCCCCCGGGATTTACGCCAGTGTTCTATACACACACAAAAAACATGAAATATGTGGGGCTCAGTGCAGTAATTGAGCAAATAATTGCGAGTGAGTGAAGCGAGCGAGCGAGCAAAATTTTTGACATTTTAATTAAAAAGATCTAATTTTGTGATAGATTTTGACATAATATTCTGAAAATAATATCACTCCCGAAAATGATAACTACCTGGAAAACTTCCTGGATTTTTTTACTTCCTGATGGAATGATCCAGGAAAATAACAAAACTTCCTGGAATTTCCTGGATTCAACTGAACAGAAGTCGCGGTACACGACGATCTTTCTGTCATGATCCCATTTTTCTACCTTTTTTTTTTCTTTTTTTTCTCTGTTAATTCACGCAATTTGAAGAATCATGGGATGGATACGGTTGCCCCTTGCTATCAATTAGCGTCTCCCTTGAATTTAATTCCCATTTATTTAAAAACAAATGAAATTTGAGAGTGACTGTATGAACCGATAACGCATTGCAAACACTCCGGTGTTGATTTAACACCATGCAGCCCGGAATCTATATATATGTCCACACCAGAGAAGTATTGAAACAACACCAGTTTGGAATCAAACCGATGCTGTTTTAATACTAATTGGTGTTGTATAAAACGCCTATCTGATGTTAGACCAAAACAAAACTGCAGGGTGTTGTTTAACACTTCTCTGGTGTGGACATATATAGATTCCGGGCTGGTGTTAAATCAACACCAGACTTTTTGCAGTGCTGTAAAATAGTTTTTATTTTGAATGCAGGTATAGAATAATAGGTTGTCTCTTCATCGCATTCAAAGTTCCGTAAAAACCATAAACAAACCAATAACTAGGGAACTACATGTATTCGAAAGTAAATTAGGTCGGTGACAAAGGATTAATCTTCCTATAAATTCGACGGAAATTAGATATTTATTTTTCTATTGTTGAAACCATGTCAATACTAATTTCCAGAGTCATGCAAAAGTTAGAATAATGGAAGCAAAAACACACACAATAAATACGACTTATATTGAACCTGACTGGTGTTTCATAAAGGGTGTTTCATAAAGGTATTTTTTTTTGGGGGGGGGGTTATTTGTTCATTTTGTTGTGTGGCAGCTTGGAAGTGCAATATTTTCCTTTAAGGTTTCTTAAAATCAACTGTTTTCTGTTGCCACGTTCATATCACCCATCTTGTTTTATAGATGTGTATAACAGCAGTCAATTGACAACAGCCGGTGAACAGAAATTATGATAAGTACTCCTCAGGCATTTCATTGGAATGGTTATGTATATTGTCAAGTTTCCTATGAAAATTTGTTTCATGTCATTACATATTCCAATGTTCATGAAAATTGAATAGACATAAACAAAAACATGGACCTAACAATCGACTTTCGACAGCTCTCATATTAAATGATGTATCACATTCACGTGTGGTGACAGCTCTCATATTAAATGATGTACCCCATGTTTATGTTTTCGATGTTGACTTATCATAAACCCTGCATTCAGATGCATATTGATAAAAATGCGTTTAATCGACAGAGATTATTGCACTGTTCGTCTGGATTTCTTTCCCCTTTCCTTTCGAGGCCTTCATCAGTGTCAATGTATAAGCTTAAGATGGAGGCCTCCCACGTGTCAAAATGTATTATAATAATAATCCGTTTTTATAGCGCTTTATATATACATCGGAACGACGTGTCTAAGCGCTTTACAGATATATTATTACCCCGGTCATCGGATTCAATCAGTCATTCCCGCACACAATGTGTGCACATCCTCCACTCCCTGGGGAGTATTCCAGTCAGTCGCTGGTGAGGCGCACACAGTACTGGACAAGCTACTATTATGTCGATATATGTATCATGTATATATATGTGTGTATATATATATAAATATATATATAAATGTGTCACATTATACATGTACAACGGCTTTGGCAACTCTTTTATTTAAATATATTGTGAAAGAAATGGATGAAGAGAACAATGGTAGGCGTAGCTTAAATCAATGTTCCCCAGAGCTATATGCCCTTTGGAAAAATTGGTGATGCCGAAAAAAATGTCTCTGCCGGGAATCGAACCCGGGCCCCCAGCTTCGAACGCCGGTGACTTAACCTCTAGACCACAGAGACGGGTTAGTGCCTAGGGCGACCCCGATCCGATTCACCGTCAGATAGACAGATTTTCGACAATATACCATTCATAATTTCCTTTGTCGGGTGTAGGTGGGTTTTGAACAATGACAAACCGCCATGCCTCAGCTGGATCAAAGCTATTGCTTTAATACAGTACACGTATGGGAGAAAGTATACAAATGTGTAACATTATACATATACAACAGCTTTGGGAACTCTTTATTTTAATATTTGTGAAAGATATGGATGAAGAGAACAATGGTTCTCTTCATTGTTCCCTTCATCCATTTCTTTCACAATATATATATATATATATATATACATGTATATATATATATATGTATATTCTGCTATTTGTTTTAGTAATAACAATAATAATAATAATAAATATCAGGTATAATTATATTTCAATTAGAATGTAAGAATGTATGTGTGCATATGTTATTCACCATGTCATTTGCTTATTGTTTTGTTATGCTGAGACAATGATTACACTTTTGAATATACTTTGTCAAATCAATATTTGATTTCGTATAAGTTGATAATAAAAATGATTTAGAATCTGATTCAGTACCATCGAAAGACAACCAGTCAAGCGTGAAGTTATGGGTATAAACGCCATAGGGAGCAATAGTGATTTGTTTAGTCCTTCAAAAAATTGAGGAAATAGTACTTTATAGGATAGGCATTTTCATTTTTTTTTTACTATTGATGTCAAGAGATCTATCTGATTTCCATCGACTTTCTAAGATACCATAGGATCACGTGACGTGACTGCCAAATGACAGGTCTCTAATTTTGTAAAGAATCGTCACTCATTTTATTACTAGTATCACCAATATCAAGCACATCAATGATTAGTTGATGTGTTAAAAACCGATTTGACATTGTGACATTTCGATGGCAAGTCGAATTTCAGCTACTCAATAGAAATTGAAATGGATGATGTCTCGTTTCCGAAGGGCCAGAGCGCTTACTCATCGATAATCCTCGTGATGCGTTATTATTTGGTTCAGTCCATCTCATTAATTATCTAACGCACTTGTCTCTGTATTGGTATTGATCTCAGGTTTACTTGCTGAGACTGTTTCAGTGTTTGATAATAGTTTATTTCATTCTTTAAAAAAATCTCATAAACATATTGCTCCCCCTAAACAGTTTCACAACCGAGATAAAAGGCGTGAAGGAAAACAAAAAGAAGGATATGAAAACAAAAATGTATCATGTGAATTATTTTCTGGATATCATATTAAACCTGTAACAAAATGAGATCTTAATTTCAAACTTTTTTTTTCCACTATCTAAAAATCCATCCCGTCGGCTACATTCTTTTCCTAAAACTCGTTACGACACTTAATAGTGTAATGTAGAATTGGTGTTACTTGGTCTAGCAATGGAATAAAATACACGTTCATACTCGTGTATACATCACACACACCCACACAGTGTGCATACACCCTCCCACCCACCCACACACAAGTCGTTTACAACCTCGTATACACGCAAACATTTGGAACATCTTCACCCACTATACATCCATAAATCCTAGTTTAAAATAAATATCTTGAAGAGTACCCAAAGATTACTCCTTGGTCCCTTACTTTCCATTCTTTACATTAATTATTTTTAAAAATTCTTCCAATATTTTGTCATTTATTTTGTTTGATGATGATTCTAACCCTCTTCTGTCTCACCGTGACCAACATACACTACTGAATCTTTTGAATGCAGAACTTCAGTTCAGTCTTGGATTATAGAGCTAACAAGTTGTCACTTAATGTTAAGAAAACCAATTATATGATTTTTAGTAAGTCTCTTAAAAGTTTACTTGTACATGTAGTCGTGGATAATGTAAATTTATTACAAGTTGAATATATCATATTTCTTGGGCTCTATATCGCTCATGATTTGTCTATGAAGTGTCACATTAATTACTTGGGTCATTTGACTTCTAGAAGTATCGGTATTTCAAACAAGCTAAAATTCTCTTTTCCTGATTATATACTATTAAATTTAAGGGCCCTATATGACTCTCATTTCATCACGACTAGGTGATGGTATTTTGGTTTGGGGCAATACAAACAAGACGTTATTAGATATGTTATTTAATTTGCAAAAGCGGGCTATTAGGTCGATTAACCAATCTGTATTTTTATGCACACACAAATCCATTATATATTTAAAAAGATATAATATATATTTTTTTTATAAATAACATATATAATAACGTCTATATATCATATAAGATAAAATCTTGAAAATTCATGATCTATACGAATTTCATTTGTTTACATTAATGTCAAAAACTCTAAAAAGATGATCTACCGGAAAAATTTGTATCCTTGTTTTAAAGAAACAACCTCATCCATTCTTATCCTACCCGCCAAATTGACTCATTTCACCTTTCACGTACTCGCATGTTATTTGCTCAAAGAACAATTGTATTTGACGGACCAAGGTTTGGAATCATCTTCCAAACGAAATAACTAGCTGTTTATTTTTAAATATGTTTAAATGTAAACTGAAATCATTTTTTTTTGTCCAGTTATGGACCCCGTTAAGACGCACTGGCTGAGCATATATAATTTATTTGCTCTGTACATTTTAAACATGTTAAAGGTATTCTTCGCTCACATTTGTCCACTTTCCCTCTAATACCCCCGCGATTATACGCTAATCTTTAATTGGCTTTTCCTTTGTAGTCTGATTTTTTTTGGTATTAGTGTCCGATCTCCTTGATTACTAATTTCATAATTACTTTAAGGAATCTGCAGACATTACAAGCTCTGCTTTTTATGCAGGTTCCTTCATATTTCACCCAATTTACTGTCATTATCTTTTGTATTTTGTATGTAATCAATTGTATATCTTGTATTGTATTATTATTTTGTTATCTCGTGAAGTATGACAAAATTGATTCAATTCAGTTCAATACTCATCCGCTCCATAAGCCAGGGAGGGGGAGAAATATGGATGAGGGGGGGGGGGGGTGAGGGAGACAGACAAACAGAAATAGGGGACACATGTGCACAGATACAGACAGGGCGACTGTCAAACTTCATGTGAGCGCAGGAATATAAATATTTCCAGTCCTGATATTATGACATGTCAAGTTCATTTAAGTCAAAGATGGAATATACTCGGAAAAGGGTTTTCCCAAAGCTCATCCGTTTTCTATTCATTCAGGAAGGGTTTGCCATCTGCTGTTTCGATACCCCATTCATCTAAGCTCAATCAGTCACCCTAAATGCAGTATGTCTTCGGCGATCGTAGCTATTTAACATCTACTCCATCATGTCCATGGATTACTTTAACACCAAAAGACAGAAGATAAAATCACCAAAATAATGCCCCCCAAAAAGAAACAAAAGTGAATGCAAGAACACCTCTGCGCTGATTCATAAAGGTATTCAACAGTCGAAATGTGTAGGCAAAAGTGTCAATGATACGCATTGCCAGCAGTGGCGTATTAGGCCAAACATTTTAAAGGGGGCAAAGTGGGCGAATCGAGCAAAAATTTGCAAAAAGTTGCGAGTGAGCAAACATGTTGACATTTTTTTATATAAAAAAATCTAATTCTGTGATACATTTTGACCTATTCAGATAATAATACCATCCCTCGTGTCATTCCTTGTCCTTCTTTTTCTCCTTTGTTTTCTTGGTCGTGGAAAAATTGGGAGTCCATTGCCCTCCAGGCACCCCTCCCCTTTTGAAAACTTTGCAAAAGAGATGATAGCTTTGGAGAACTTCGATCTATTAAAGCTACGTTTATCGTTGGTCTCCATATCTTTCCCAACTTAAATATACATGCATATATAGTTATGTATATATAACTGGGCAGAGGCGTCGATCATGGGGGGGGGGGGCAGGGGGGGCAACCGCCCCACCAATGAAAATATTGGGGGGGCAAACATATCGTTTTGCCCCCCAATAATTCCGCATGTGCAAAAAATAAAATAAGATTGTAATGTTACACAGAAATCAGCAAGCGAGATTGAGATACACAACTCGTTCTTCATCTAAAATCGTGCTCAAAATGTCCGGTTTTCAGATTAGAATATTAAAAAATTTCAGCTCGCGCTTCGCGCTCGCATCATTTCTGTAGCAAAAACTCATACTTTTCATGATTGAATAGGTGAATAGAATGTCCCGTTTTCAGTTCTATACCTCAAAAGAACTCCCACTTCGATTTGCAATAATCTTTTGTTGGATATATTTCTTGTTCTTTATTAAAACCGTCAATTAAACTTTTTTTTTTCAGATCAAAATATCAAAATTTTCAGCTCGCGCTTCGCGCTAGCATCTATTATTTTTTGAATTTGTTAAAATTTAATTTGTTGGTGAGATGTGTGTGTGTGTGTGTGTGTGCATATATATATATATACATATAGGCATGTGTGTGTGTGTGTGTGTGTTTGAGTCTGTTTGTTTTGTGTGATCGAGCGCCTTTGGAAAGTTGATTCATGATTTTGCCCCCCAATCTGAAAAATGGATCGACGCCCCTGTAACTGGGTAATACCTTGGTCACATTTGCTCTACGGCGGCCGTACGGCGAGTCGAAAACAGCCGTTTTATTAATTTTAATTCAAACCACCTATGTATAGTTGGACTAAAAATGTTAAAACGGCTGTTTTCGACTCGCCGTACGGCCGCCGTAGAGCAAATGTGACCAAGGTATAAGCAGACCAGACCTGTGGTGACCTACTTGATATCACTCAAAATATCTTTATGGAATCTCATTTTCCCACGATATCAGGTATTTGATGCATATCAAAAGCGTTCATTATTTTAGGCGTAGTTATTGGATGACGTGTCTAAATTAATGAATAAAGCGAACATGATACTGACAATTAGCAAGAATCACGCAAACCTTGACCAAACTGTAGACAGAAAGACATTTGAAGTCCCAAGTGGCCTCAGAAGATAATTTTCAAGTCGGTTCAATTAAATTCCTATGTCCGTAGGGAACATGACATCGTGCCTAAGCACGTCATCAGGCTCCAAATAATTTTATTATATTTATGCTATATCGCCTGCTTAGTCTCAACAAAGTAATGTCTGGAAAAAACAAGAGAAAATACCCCAATTTGAGTTTATAAAGCCTATAGGCCTACCCTGCTGGCTCAAGTAGGTGTAAGCATAAATTTTTTTTCTTCATGTTAAAAGTGTTGTGGAATTTATTACGAAGAGGAAAAAACAAACCAAACTAATACCATGTGCACACTCTGACTAGCTTGTGCTATTAAGAGCGGCGCCGCATCGGAAGAGGGGGGGGGGAGGGGCAACCGCCCTTCCGATTCTTTATGACGTGATAAAAAGGAGGAGGAGGAGAAAAAAAATAGGGAAATATTTCTTAAAAAAATAAAGAAGAAAGGAGAGTATAAAGCATAAATGCCTTTTGTCATGGAAGTCTATAATTTCCCTATGTTCAAATTATTGAGAAAACATGACGTAATTTGTTGGTCCCCTGCCCCCTATCAAATTAGCGTCGCGGCCCCTTTGGATTGATGGGAAGCGTTTCATCAATATCCCGGTCCAACAAGTTGTCAGATTTGATAACTTTCCTTGATTTTGATTAGCTTAGAAGCACTGTTACTAGGGTAACTGTCGGATAAACTGTCGGACAAGTCCTTTCATGAAACGCTCCCCTGGTAAAAGCAAATAAAGATATAGGAATTAGGTATACATTTCGAGGCACGATACATCATTAATAAAGAATCTCACTTTATCATCAATCTTTACCAATCAAATTTATCATGTGGAATGATATTATGTTCTATGATATTCAAAATAGAGATGGTCCGATTACTGATCCATGCGGAACACCACTTATCACATTTAACCCTTCTCATGAGAACCGAATGCTCCCAGAAGGACCTAATTGTCCCCGTTATCAATTTTTCACCTTTGGGACATACGTAAGTGGTAAATACCTTTAATGACAAGCATCGGCCTTCGAAGGGAGAAGAAATTTTGGGCACAAGTAGCAATATCCATCAAACACCTTCATGGCGTAACTGAGGTGTATAATGTAAATAAAACATAGACAAAATTTGGCATGTGAAAAATATATGCATGTCATTATTCAGCATTAATGACATTTTTTATCAAAATATTATAGAAAAGACAAATTGGCATTGCCATCACGTGCAAAGATTACGATCCAATTAGGCTGCAATACAAGTCACCTACACAATTCATGAATAATAAATGACCAGTTCATCACGTTTCGACGATGCGTTACGAATACATATTTATTTACCGTGGGCTGCGCGAAGTCCACGTCTACAACCAGGCACGCAGACGACCCCAGTCACACGGAGAAGGCTGACACATGATCTGATCGATAATGACATCACATTCAATGGAACAGTCGATCGTTTCGTATTTTTGAATAATAATCGGACGGAGGAATAGGATGGGATGCTTGTTAAAACTCGAAACATGTATCCCAGTCACCGGCGTATTGATGTATATTTTAACTGGGTATTTGTCACAGCGTGGGATAAAATGGAAAGGTAGAAGTAGTTGGAAAGCAACACGGAATACTCAGCCACCAGTCATTGCCGGGGGGGAATATATGATGATTCTTTTTTTATCATCCTATTGAGATTTTCAGCCACCTTATCTCTTTGGGATCTAAAATATGTTTGGCAAAATACAATAGGTCTGTATCTTCTTCGAGTGTCATAATTATCACACACTTGCATTGTATGTGTCCAGCTACACAGAGATATGTCACTATGATTTCCTGCGCATACATTCGTAATTCCGAAGCTTCGTTATTCCGAAGGCTCGGATATTCCGAAGGTTCGTTATTCCGAAGGTTCGTATTTCCGAAGGTTCGTTAGTCCGAAAACGAAGTGAGGTTCGTAATTCCGAAGGTTCGTTAATCCGAAAAATAAATGAGGTTCGTAATTCCGAAGGTTCGTTAGTCCGAAAACTTAATGATTATCTAACCTTATTTCGTTTTCGGACTAACGAACCTTCGGAACATCGAACCTTATTTCGTTTTCGGATTATCGATCCTTCGGAATAACGAACCTTCGGAATAACGCCACAAATGTTCGGATTAACGAACCCTTTTACGTTTTCGGATTAACGAACATCGAGGTATAGGCAATTTGCGTGTTTCGGAATTACGAACCTTCGGAATAAAGAACCTTCGGAATTACGAACCTTCGGAATTACGAAGTGTAACCGATTTCCTGACGCTACTCTAAACAGGAAAGAAAAACAACAAAACACAATGCATCCAGGACCCCGTCTCACAAAGAGTTACGATTGATCCCATCAATTATAACTATGGACGGCAAGCAACGTCAACATCTATTATGCATATTTTTTTCAAAATATTTTCTAGCTACGATTATATATTCATGCATTCATTGATTTCTTGAAAATTCATTTCGCTTCTTTTTGCATACAGAGGACATTGTGCACGTTTTTCGTTGAAAAAAAATATGGCACTGATGGATTTCCATACAGTTACGATTGATCGGATAAATCGTATCGTAACTCTTTGTAAGACTGGCTCAGGCCTACATTTTGATTAAAGGCATGTCGTTTTGAAGACAGGATAAAGAACATACTTTTTGATTAGTTAGTAGTAGTCTTAACAAAGAATAGGCGTACAACCAGTGCAATTAAAAAAAAGAGCTACTTTTGACGTTGTGATTAAACTTAGAATTTTATTCGTGGACCCCCCCCCCCCCAAACACACACACAAACAAACATAACTGCTTTATCATAACTTGTACAACTATTTCTCTTGGTAGAGCACAGCAACAACATATGTATATATCGCGTTTTGACGAATATGCTAGCAAAGCTTTTAACAACTTTCGTCCAATTCATCGAACTTTAGGAAAGTGGCGCCAAAACTATACATCGCATGCTTTAATGTGATTATCCCCAGAGTATCATTGGCCGTTGGTATTAAGTATATCAATGGGCGATCAGTTCTACGACAAAATGATAAATTCATATCTTATTCTGACAAGGATACCAAAACCATTAGAGTCACCCACCCTAGATTCTATCACAGTCAAAAACGGCGACGCCATTTATTGTTAAGGCGTGGCGCCGCCAACAAACTTCCGCCACCGATTGCTTAATGCATTGCATATCGAGATCTTCGTTGTTTACCTCTCATGAAAACTTATCATTATTAGATATTAAAATCTCGAGGTTGCATCGCGATATTCCATTTATTAAGAACGGTGGGAAAAGGGGAAATGTTTCACTCACGAACTTGGTAGAATTGGTACAGCACACCTGTCAAGAGAATGGAAGAATCCAGATGATACCACGCTTGTCATGTGATCTGGATGATTATCTCAGTTTTCGCGCCGGATGCTCTATTAATTCAAATTAATAGTTGAAGAAGCAACAGCTGGACGGAGCAGAGCACGACCTCCGAAGATACAGTAGAGGTAAATGTGGTCGTTTTCCATTGAAAGTGTGGAAGAAGAGTCCGTGGCGTCTTGTTCATTGGAAATACACCTGTATCAAGGAATAATAGGAGGTAAGTACTTGCTTTTGTCTATCATCTAGTCATTAAAAGTCAAGTGCCGTGGAGGTGCCGTGGTCGAGTGGTTTAAGGCGCCTGACTAGACACATGAAAGATGAAAGTCCGAGGTTCGATCTCCGGCCACGGCACTTATACCAGTTAAGGCATTTTCTCACCAGTACTCTTTTATCCTGCATTAGAATAAATGAAAACATCATTGGTATTCTTGACAAATATATTTGTGGCCCTTAAAAAATGTGTACGTGTTTATATAATGAAAGTTTATGAGCCAATGCTTTTTTCGTATTTGATGATTTCATATTTTCTAGGGCCTTCTCTTTTCCCAGTGTTTAAAACGGCAATGATATATACAAACAAACTCGGTGAAGAACAGTCAAAAGAGGCTCAATTATTCCAATTTAACTAGTTTCGTTACAATTCTTCAGAATGTTTATACATGATGTTGCATTTTTATTTATGTATTTCGTTTTATTTTTCATATCAAATTGCTAGTAAACACTTTATAATAGTAACCTTAAATCTGTTTAAACCTTAATCTAACATGTCATTTGTCGCTTATCCTCCCTCCATCTGATTCCCTGTTATATGTATATATATATATATATATATATATATATAAAGAATATATATCATCAGGCTGGTTGAGTTTTACTGATCACAGTGAGAGGACCATACTTTTTAATGAATTACAACCAACTTCACCGTGAGATTATGTCACCTGATCAATAACTCCACACGTACAGTAACCCTGCATTTATGTTCAATGCATTTTATGACAATGCGTCACTTTGGACAAAGCCAGCAAACTAACGGACCCATTTTCACCAAGGTGAAAAGCAATCTGAACGAAATGGAGCGAAAAAAAAAAATTAGCTATGGTTTGTAAATTCGAATGTTAAATACGGTATATTTAAAAAAATCATTTTCAAGCACTGTGTGTCTTATCGGTAAAAAGTAAATTTGATTTGAATTCGAATGCAATTACCTAAATCCGATCGTGAAGAAATTAAATATCGCGTCCGTCTTAGTGCCTATATGGCGAATGGGCATTTCAAGTTAGGTTTTCATGACAAATGCCGATAAAATGTTCAATACCCCTGGAAATTTTGAGAGAGCAAGCTCTTCAAAATCTCCTACGCCTGAATGATTGAACGACGCTTACTCTGGCCATAATTATTATAATCTACCGTAGGATAATTAATTAAACGTCGGTTATCGAACTGACTATATCCATGCAATTATTATGAAAAGGATAGGCACTAATGCATTTTAAGTATTATGATTGAGGGTATGGTATGAAGGGTTGTATATTAATTGATAAATCATTCAGTTTATTAATTTTATATTTATTCAGTCATTGACTTATCCAGGTGGTAAGCATATAATAAGGTTTGATGTTTATATCAATATCGGAATTAATATTAACCATAGGGCTGTGACTCTTCGAACTACACAAACATAAACAAACATGTAATGTAACACTGAGAAGCGCAATAAATAATTAACCATGTATACTAACATAGGGCCTATAATTATCCGAGCCAAATGCACACACGCGTACAAAAAATAAATGTGGTGTGTTTATACCAAGGGAAAGAGGATTGTTATATGCATGAGTGTTTAGATGTGTAGTAGAAAGGATGTGGGTGTGGGTGTTTATGTGCGTGGATTCGGAAGAGTGTGAGAGTGTGTGAGAGTTCAGATGAGAGCCTGTGAGGGTGAGGGTGTGTGTGCATGGGTGATTGCAAGCTGGTGTGTGCGTCTGTGTGGGTGTGTGTGTCTGTGTGCAAGGGAGAGAGGGTGAGTTTTAGAGAGAGAGAGAGAGGGTGTATGTGTGTGTGTGTATGGGAGATTGCAAGCTGGGGTGTGTGTGTGTGTGTTCAAGGGAGGGATGGGGGATGTAAGTAGGTGATTTATTTCTACCGGAATAAAAAAAAAAACGCATTCCTTATACCGAATTTCTGAACATCTTAAATGTGGAACAAAATAATTCCCTACTGCTGTATATAAAATGCGAATGTTTTGATGCTTGCATCCACCCATGACAGTTAACCTTGTCCAGTAGTGACACTCTCGATAATTAACTCCTTAGCCTTGGGGGGGGGAGCGATTTTATTTTTTTATTTTTTGCGTAGATGGGTTTGTTGTGTGTGTGTGTGGGGGGGGGGGATATTGTCAGAGAGAGAAAGATAAAGCACAATGAACATGATTTTAAGCTGACGTTAAAAATATAAAACTGTTTTGTATGCCTACATGGGGGATGAGTTTGAGTTCGCATTATATTAGGGCCTTTACGTCGTGTAACTAATGACTCAATGAAGGCTAACTTTTCCATCTTTGATCATATTTTTGATTAAAAAAAGATAGAATGGGAGGCTGCAGACTAAATGATAATTGTAATCATATGAACATTCCAACAAATAAAGCGCTCTTATCTATGAACAGGAGGAAATTAAATATCACCTAACGTCATTATTATAATAATAAAAGTTCTTCCACCGGGCCCTGCTATTGTTATTACCCCGGCTTTAGCTGGGCTGCCTTGGCGCTCAAGCATTCAAGGAATTTCTTCCTACCGGGTACCCATTCACCTCATCTGGGTTGAGTGCAGTACAATGTGGATATATTTCTCTGTTTCAAAGTCAGAAGACTAATCCACTATAGTATATATATAAGTACATGTATATATATATATATTTATATTTAGATATGTGAGTGTGTATTTGTGTGTGAGGGTGTATGTGTATATTTATTATCGTTTTGATTTCTTTTAACAGTCATTTAGTAATTTACATTTTTTTATAAATAAACGATTTTTTGATATTTTTTAAATCATTATTATCATCATCATTAGTATGACTGTTATTATAATTAGGAGGGGTGCCATTGTATAAACTTGTACACTTCGGTAAAACTGTGTTTCATTCAATTCTTCTTTCCTTTTGAGTTGTACAGTGCTTAAAAATACAAGCTGAATCATAATAAAACAACACGTCGTATAGGTTAGAAGGCTATTCTGGGGAATATCTTCCATCCGACGGCCTTGGTTTCATTCATAATTACGCCGAAAGTTGATTAATTATTTGTGATATTCCCGTAGAGGAGCAGTTGAAACAAAGGTTATACATGAATAGAATGGTGAAGCATCATCGTGTATTTATAAGCGCCTGTCTCGCCGAGATTTCTCTCATGATAGTCAGGTGTAGAAATATATATATTTAAATACAGAAGGGAAGTCAACAATCCTCTTTGGACAGAGGCCTTTGCAACGGATATATCGAAGCCCCCCCCCCCCCCCTAGTCTGCTATGCAGACTCTGAATGGCTCGTGAAGTGGGATCTGCAGCTGGTTTGCGAAGCAAACCAGCCTGAAAGGGCGAGCGAAGCGAGCCAGCCTCATGGGTTCGAGTCCACCCTGGGCAGATAACTGAATTCCAGGTTGTGTGTAAACGTGTCACTCCCATGTTCCTTACTTACAGGCTGTGTTACAGTGGAAAACACTCCGCATCCGAGCTCTACCACTCAGCCACATTGGGATGCTAAGTTTCACTGATGAATAAAAACCAAAACAAATCTCTTGCATCGGTCGCTACTCTTTCTCGCACACAATCGCACACAATCGCCTTCCATCGCAACATTTTATTGTAAACCGTGATGTAGGTTGAGTTTCCACATTACAGTTCATTATAATCAGTTTGACGAGCAGAAAGGATCACTGATTTTGGTTACACTTCGTAATTCCGAAGGTTCTTTATTCCGAAGGTTCGTAATTCCGAAACACGTAAATTGCCTATACCTCGATGTTCGTTAATCCGAAAACGTAAAAGGGTTCGTTAATCCGAACATTTGTGGCGTTATTCCGAAGGTTTGTTAATCCGAAAAAGAAATAAGGTTCATTAATCCGAAAACGAAATAAGGTTCGTTGTTCCGAAGGTTCGTTAGTCCGAAAACGAAATAAGGTTCGTTAATCATTTCGTTTTCGGACTAACGAAGCTTCGGAAATATGAACCTCATTTCGTTTTTCCGGATTAACGAACCTTCGGAATTGCGAACCTCATATCACTTCGTTTTCGGACTAATGAACCTTCGGAATTACGAACCTCATTTCGTTTTCGGACTAACGAACCTTAATTCGGAATTACGAACCTTCGGAAATACGAACCTTCGGAATAACGAACCTTCGGAATATCCGAACCTTCGGAATAACGAAGCTTCAGAATTACGGTTGTATGCGCTGATTTTACCCCTACCACGATAAGTATTAAATGATACTGCACCCCTGGACCGCACCATGAGAGGATAGGTAGCATATGATCCAGTTGCAATCTCCCCTCCTATGTCATTTCTGAAAAAATATAGTACAAAAAAAAGAACATTGTCCTTCCCGCGGCTCCACCCCAGTGAAATATCATGGAAGAATACACACGGCTTGTCATCCAAGTGTCTTGTTACACACAACCCCAACTCACACCCACACCCACACATCCTTCCTTCGTGCACTGTTTTTCTTTACAGATATCATAATAGTATAAATACCAATCAAAGCGATTTAATTTCATATATATTTCTAATAATTGAACGAGTTTACTCACGCAAAAATCACAATCAAAATATGTCAGGTATGTAATGGTAATAAGAAATGATAGGAACCATGTTTATCATGACCGGCTCTTCATCCGGGAATTTCATTTTCCGATTTGGCGCGCTCTATCCGATGGTGTCTTTAAAAGTATAATGAGGAGGAAATCCCAAGAGTGGTTTTGGAGAAAATTTTTTACACCTTACTCAAAGTTCAGCAAATGTCAGGAACGAGCCAATGACAATACACCAGAAAGATGTTACTCGTTGATACCATTATTAGACTAGACACATTCTGGAAAAACAGGCCTATATAAAATTTAAGAAGCATTTTGGGGTAAAAGTTGGAAATTGGACTGTTTCACTCAATTCAAATATGCTGAATCTGATAAGATCGGTTCCCAAGCTTATTTCTCATGTTTTGACCACCTAATTTGCATAAACAAAATGGCTGCCATATTGACAATTCAGAATATTATTTCGACAATGTTCTTTAATTATATTCGCTTTCACAGACATGAATACTGCAAAATCCTGCATACATACGTGTACCTTTCGGGAAAACTTGTTATTTTTGTTTGCGGCTAATTAATTATGCAAATTTATGCATATTTTGGATCATTATGCTATAATTTGATAATTTCAGCTCAATTTGTTTATATTTTTGGTACAAATAGCATTTACATCATTATAAATAATTGTACGGCCCTTAGAATATAATATCACAGTGAATAATAATGTATTTTATTGTTTTTGAATTTCTTATGTATTTTTTTGCATTTTGTACCTTTTGCTTTGTACATGTTTTGTTATGGGATCTGTCAAATTATTGATTATCAGTGGCAGAAAATAATAAGCTTCAATTATTTAATTATGTAATCACTTTTTTATTCGCATACATCCATGGGCATAAACAGATTCACCCACTCCCACACCCACATCTGCATAAAAAGGTAAACTCCTGCACGGAGGGCCTTCCCATTTAAAAGCACACTGGTGGAGATCCAACGAATTTCATGAACCTATCTGTATTCAAGCGAATGTCACTATTAATTGCTTATATTTTTATTATAAAATGGTATCTTGAATTATGATATCAATCAATTCATTCATATTTACAATTTTAGATTATGAATTATTAAATTTGAATCATAACAGTACTGTAATTCTCAACTCCTTAATAGTCAATCAGTTGCATTTAATATCCTTTGGAGTAGTTATGTTCCCGACCAACAGAATCTGATCACACATACATGTATATATATTTAGTGTGTTTTTCTTCAGCAAAATGAAGTGAAAACCGTCTGCTGAAAATGAGATGTCCTGTGTTTTTTTCCATTACGCTCGTCAAATTGTCCCAATATTGAAAAAAATTATCAGAACTGAACCCACATATAATCCATCTAATTTCTCATTTTGCCTATAAATTAGACCGTTTTCCGTGTTTTAAAAGCCAATTTTTTATCATTGGACTTCATGAACGGATTACATGTGCATCTCCATAATATATCTTTTCCAATGCAGTACTGCACCTGTCCTATCAAGGATTGCCGCTTCATCCAACTTAGAGGCATCCAGCTTCCCCCAGCTTGATAAACACCTTTACCTTCGGGGTGTTGAATGATCAATGTCAGTTATCATCGATTTGGTGTTCAATTGGATGGCTTGATTGATAGGGCAGCCTCATATTATAAAAGTCATCTCTAATTGTTGAAATCAAACCAATTTAGTACAAGTATTCTGCGGAGGCAGTTCGTATCGAAGTCATCGTGTTTGTGTTCTTGAGATATGTCCGATTCTCATGTCACAGATCCATAGAGAAAACCTAAACTTTTGTCTTGAGAGAGAATCTGCTGTCTTACCAGATCTTGTTTCAGGTGTTAAAATGCTCGGAGTGCACCTTTTCAATACCGCAGTGAATTGTGTAATGTCTTCTAGGCCATTCATCGAACTTCTAATATTCACACATCTTCATATCTTCATAAGATAGACTATTTCAAATTGATAACGAAGATATCTTTCAGAGGATGGTGGGTTCCTGGAATGTTTGGCGTTCCTGTGGGTGATTATTAATCCACTTATTTTGATCGGTATTAAACCCAACAGCATCCAATAGCTTACCCAGCTCTGATAGGCTGCATGCGAGTCTGAGATATCACCATCAAAGTCTAGGTCGAGAATTTCTTCGATTGTAGAGCCAGGATTTCTCTTTCTATGAGGAAAGCAGTTGCCTAAATAAGTTATGTTTGACTTGTCAACCGGTTTTGATACCAGTGAACATGTCATTCTTCTTGGGAGACTGACAGTCTGTTTTGGAATTGATGATTCTGCACTCCAATGGCAGCTTTCTCTTACCTTGCCAACAGAGCTGTATGAAGCTGTATTCATCACTGGCATGCAGTCTCCTGTGACTACCCTTTGATATGGAGTTCCTTGGGAGTCTGTCCTTGTCCCTTGTTCTTCAAACTGTACATCACTCCTCTTGGCTCTGTAATGTGGCAACATGGTGTTGGTATACACTTCTATGCTGATGACATCCAGCTGTATACCTCACTTTTGATCCAAAAGGTAAATATACAGAGGTTCGTGCAGCTGCTGTTGTTGGTGCTGCCATTGAGGATTCGATGTTGGATGAAGGTCAACTTCCTGGAGCTTAACAATAAAAAGCAAAGTACCGGTATCTTGTTCTGTCATCTCCATATATGCGTAATTATTATGACTACAACTCCAGTCTTAATATGTGAGGAAGCTATATATCTGCAGTATGCAAGGCTAGATCTCTTGGCGTAGTCTTTGATAGAACAATGAGCATGAAGAAACACACATCACATGTCTGCCAATCTGCATATTACCTGCTCCACAGAATTGCTGAGATCAGACATTGTCTTACATGAGGTGGTGCAGAAAATATCATCCATGACCGGATAACCTCTAGACTGGACTTCTGCAACTGTCTCCATGCTGGTTTACCTTCAACAGGCATCTCTAGCACTTTTTAACCATAGGTCACAATGTGAAAATTTGTTCTGCATTGGGCAGTGACTGGGCTGGAAACCTTGTTTTGCCCATGTTTTAACCATGGAGCTAATCTGTGTTTAGCCCCATGTTTTTATCATTTCCTCTTCTGTATTCAGTATCGTTCGTCAAAGAATCTTCCAAGGTAAGGATTGGATAAAAGCTGTGGTTTTCAGTTTTCACTTTGATGGTTGACTTGGGGAAAATGTATCGTTGCAACATAAATAAATAAATCGGTATATAATGACCAAAAAAATTAGTAAGTGATGCAGTAATACAGACCCTTTGCATTTATTACAAATTGTTTTTTGGTTAACTGCCATGATTGCAGTTCTGATGGAGCTGAATCAAAGATATAATTTTGCTGCAAGGATAATAACAATGTACTGATACTTATATCCGATTGATAAACTGCACTGCGTAAATCATACGTTTAATTGATTATTTGATCTGTTATGAAACATTTTAATATATCTATTTCAAGAAATTTAAGTTCAGCATAATTACAGGTTTTCCAACTTCTAAACTCTTCTTTTCTTACGGGTTCATTGAATTTGGTAAGTGTCATGATTATAGGATCAGCATCAATGTTTTTATATTGGGCATGTCTACTATACCTTGCAAGTATATTACTTTCTATATACAGGTGTGGGTGTGGGAGCATGTGTGTGTATTTGTTCCTGAGTACAATTAACAGTTGTGGCAAAAGAAGTTTATCAAATGATTCAATCATTGAAGCTCAATATTTGTCTGCCATTGATATTATTTTTTTAAAGATCTCATATCAAACATATACAAAGCAAATGGCAGAAAATACAAGAACACAAAAGAAATATCAAAGAACAATAAAATACATATAAAAATTGACTTGAATATTATATTCAAGGGCTAAACAATTATTATAATGATACAAATGCTATTTGTACTCAAAATAATAAACATTTTAGGTGTAATTTTCAAATTATAGCATAATATTGCAAAATATGCATAAATTTGCATAATTAATCAGCGACAAACAGAAATAACAAATTTTCCCAAATGGTACATGTTAAGTATGCAGGATTTTGCAGTATCCATATCGGTGAAAGCGAATATCATAAAAGAATATTGTAGAAATAAGATTATAAATTGTCAATTTGGCAGCCATTTTGTTTATGCAAATTAGGTGGTCAAAACATGAAAAATTGGCTTGGGAACCGGTCTTATCAGATTCAGCACATTCAAATTAGGTGAAATAGACCGGTTCCCAACTTTTACCCCAAAATGCTCCTTGAACTCAAATTCTCCCCATATTGGTCTTGTCTTATATGTGCAGATCGTCAAACATGAACGTAACTCATTATGATGCAGCCGAAGTTGGTGTTTAACATCTAAATTGCCGTTCGTAAAACACCCACAGACCACAAGTTATACACGTAAAGGAGTTTTAACTCAAGGAGGGGGCTTTGAGATTATTATTTCTATTTCATTTTGCAAGTATATTATTGACTGAAATGCAGTATAATTTTGGATATTGCTGATCACAATACCAGACAAGATTGGAATAGTAGAAAAAGTAAGGTGCACACAGTATATCCTGGAGATTAAACTTCTGACAAATGTCAGATCCGACAAATGCACAAAATATAGAATTTTTTGTTGGCAAAGAATATAGAGGGGTTCCTTGTCCACTTCTTTTCTTGAGATTAACTCAGTAATATGTGGTAACTGGTATCTGGCAACTTGTCTGACATAAATGACGTTTCATATATGATGACCTTCTGTGATTTGGATCGGCTTCACTGTAACTATGATACCCATAGGATAAAATAGAAACAAAATCCGTCAACTCCGTTCATGAAATGCTCCCCCCTCCCCCCCCCCCCCTTTGATTTGTATTGGTATTACAAACCGGCCGAACGTTTATTCGTGCTAACAACTCTTCTCACTTCCTAGGTCTGAGATGAGATTCCCTTGGTAGTCATACGACTGTAAACAGGTAAAGGTTTAAACGTTCACCTTGTCCACTCACGTAACGAACAATTCGCCACGCAATAGTCACACTAACGAAACAGACTATAGACCGACCGATTGCATGTCATTGGAAATAACGTAATATATTTGGTTGGTCAAGAATAGATATCGTCTTTGTGACTGTGGCATATTCAAAATGTAATCAGTAATAGATGAGCCCTTGACAACGCACAGGAAGGCCAAGGCTATTACTGCGAGTACTTATAGGAAATGAAATTTATATGCCTCAATAGTCTTCTGACAGACAAGTGAAACGGAAATCGAGTAATTACGTCTTTCTAATTTCAGTTTTATTTTGGGGACTATAGTTGTTTTTATATATAATTAGAAGTCAGAAGATCTTTAGATTATTTGACTTAGTACGAACTCGCCGTATTGCCGTAATGCATACACACCAAGGATACCAACTTCGAACCGAGCGATGTCGCTTAGTTCTGTCGGTCTGGGTCCCGTAACACAAAGGTTAGCGATTAATCGTACGCTTGATTTCTACGATTGATTGTATATTGTAGTCAATGCAATCAATCGTAGAAAATGTTTCTCCGATAGATTGCTAAGTTTTGTGGTAAGGGCCCATGGAGTCAGTTTCGCTGGTGTGTCTTGGCATAAAGTTAATGAATAAAAATAAATTAGGTGAAATGGTAAGTGGCTTCACTTGATGATGATTGCATAAAACCTACAATATTCGGAAATAGAATAAAAAAGAACAGGCAAGTTGTTTGCATGCTATAGATAACTCATTCATCATCATCATATTATAGGAGGTCAGGGTCATATCATTCTGCGAGTATGATCAAATTCAAACTATTCAATGCCACTGACACTATAATTTTGAAAGCACACCATTGGTAAAGCCAGGGTTAAACCAAAAGCGATTTCTCCAAAGGTGCCGAGAATCGAGCGGAATGTGGCCCAATTGCTCCGATTAGCCGATTGACTACCCGAATTTTTACCCGAATCGGAACGAATATCGCCGAATGCGCCAAGCTCAAACCGTTACGCCCCGAATGATACGAATAGGTCAGTATCTGCCCAGAATACTCTGAATGCCTCCCCTAATCGAACCGAATGTCATCCGAATACATTCCAAATGTAGCCCGAATAATATTTTTTATAGTCACATTTTGGATTATTTTGGAGGGTATTCGGCTGGTTTAAACATGTCAAAACGAACCGTATTCCGGCGATAATGTTCCCGAATTTTCTCGTATTTGTGAAATCGAATTGATTGTGCAATGGTTGGGTCTTCACCACCGCTTCCTGACGCCCCCCCCCCCCCCAAACAAAAAATTATTATCCTTGAAAAAAACTTACAAAATGTTTTATTTTAAATTTGATATTCATCTACACTGATCATTTATCAGCTTTAGTTGATGGGGATTAAATTGTTGAGAATCTGATTTAGAACGAATTTCATTTTCCAATCATTCGTGAACTGATGTATAACACTCGAACAACTTTATCAAATATCCTTTGACGAATTACTTTATGTTCTTTGACAACACGATTGTAAATACCTTCACACCGCATCATTTTCTTTTAGACGCATTGATAATGCGAAATCTCTATCCATATTGCGATTCTATTTATGAAATTTTTTTTTAAACGTATCCATTTTTTATGGACTGAATATCATTATCATTCTGATGACATGATCCTATATTACTGAAACATAACTTGATATCGGCAACGATCAACATTTTCAAAGTGACTAAAGATTATGGGGGGTGGACGATACAAATAAAGCCCAATTACTTGATGAACCCCATGAGGAATTCGGTCTTGCTCTGAAACCACGTCAACCGTGTCATTCATTTTGGTAATTAAAGAGAAATATATCAGGAATGAAAGTATGATGGGAATAAAGACGTGATAAATGATAATTTAAAAACTTGACGAAGGGAGGAGAGGAAGATGGTGAGTATAAATGCACGAATATAGAGATGTTGGAAATATGGACGAATGACAAATTATTATGAAAAGAAGGAAAATAATATGAAAGAACATTGTCTCCTCCCCTACTCCAAGGCTCCTCCTCCTACTACTACTACGACATTTTTTTTGCCACTACCACCACAATCTCCGCAATCACCGCCACCGCGACCACAACCACTGCCACCACAATCAGACAATGTATTACATTAGACGTCTTTCTCTTTTGATCGTATACTATTTTAGCTTATACTGATCTTTGGTGTAGACTTCGCTGATGATGATATCAACATTGAATTAATATCGGAGTTTTCTTACAAAAAAGCGTTCACTTTAAAAACTGTGGTGTCAAAACTGACACCAGTGGGTGTTAATAGAGGACCACACCCTCTGGTGTTAAAATTACACCCTAAAGATTGAATATAACACCAAAGAGTGTACATGTAACAACCAAAGGTGTTGCAATAACACCTATAGGTGCTAAACTAACACTGTCAATTTAACACCGGTGTAAAATAACTGGTGTGGTCCTCTATGTACACCGGTTAACATCGCAGTTTTTGCTGTGTGCAATTGAAAGGTGCATTTGTGAACTGTAGTAAAAAGACCACTTGGATTAACTTCCCCGTATAAGAAAGGGGATGATCGAATACATCAAATGATCGACTCAATCTTGGGGCATCTTTGTAACTACGCCATTTAAATCCTTGGGGTGAAAAATAACTGGGCAATCCCCGATCTCATCTAGTGATGCAGGTCAGCACTGTCTCCATCTCGTTCAACTTCCCTAATCGTCCAATTGTCTCTTGAGGTTTGATATTGAGTGATCACATTTAATGGGTTAGCTAGGCACTGGAAGATCATTCTATCTCTCTCTAACCCCCCCCCCCCCCGAAGAAAAAAATACTATTGTCACTATGCTCTAGAGTAGGCCTACTATAGTAATTTTCTTAATAGGCAAGATAAAAATTTATTACGCAATTTAATGTTTTTCAATATCATGATCCACCGAGTTAAAAAAATTGTAATTATTGATACAGATAGCCTTTGCAACATTTAACATAATTGTATTGCCCTACAAAGAGTGTAATATCACAGTCGATGCTTCTGTAGTATTTTTTTAAGGTTTCATTGTATAGAAGACAAACATTTTCCTGGTTTATATTGTACCTTTTCTTGTACTTCTCTAAGTTCTCTTTACTTTTATGTTTTGCTCTCTCTAAGCTCCTTGACCATTTAATCAGAATGGAAAAGACACTTTATTAATCCTATGTATTATTTTTATCATTATTAATTTCTCGCATTTGTTTTATAATGCTTTGTTATGAGATATTTGAAAGAAATAACCTAACAGCGATAGTATCATGGTTATATATCCAAATTTTCGAATAAAAAATAGTATACAGTATGGTGGTAGGCTGTGCGTGGCTGTAGTGTGGGACATGCGTACCTGTGGTTGTTGGGGTGCGTGGATGTGTGTGGGGATACGCGTAGCTGGGTGTAGGAAGTGTGCATGGTTACATGGTTATGTAAGGGGTGTGCGTGGTTGTTTGGGGATCTGCTTGTGAGAGTGTGTGTATGGTGCGTGTATGATGAGCGTGAGGGTGTGTACGAGTGAGGCGTGTCCGTGGCTTGTATTGTGTGGGCCATGCCTAACTGAATGTGGGGTGTACGTGGTTATGTGTAGGGATGTATGGCTACGTGTGGATGTGCCTGTTTGTGTGATGGAAAACTTTATAATGAAGGTCTTTGAATCCGCGTCGGTGGTTAAGATCATTTCAACTTGGTTATGCCACTCTAAATCAAAAAAAGATACTACTTTATCACCAATGTAACAGCATAGGTTTGCTCGTTACTGTGACTGAAATAGTATGTTTGTAGCCTCATTTACTCTATGAAGAACAGTGCATGGCATTATTCTAAATAAATCATGGTGACATCGACAACGACGATGGTGCTGCAAGTGACAACGACTTCCATTTTTTTTTCTCCCTCCTCCTCTTTTTGTGTACTGTCCTACGCCCCTCCTCTAACTACGCGACTGCGAAATTTAATTGATTCTTAATGGAGTAACCATCGTCCCCTAAATACTATTTGATGTGTAAGAAAAGGGGAAAAAATCAATTATTGATTCGCTTTATCATTTTCTATGGTCATTCGGAGAAGAGCAGAGCTGGAAAAAGTTGATTAGTGAATTAATTCCCTTAGTGCTAATGTACAAATATATGCATGACTGCTTTAAGCATATTCGTGAAGGTTACTAAATAGGTCTTAACTAAATATCAAATATAAGTCCAGGCTTCTTACTTGAATGGGCAATAGCCATTACTTGATATTAATTGCTCGAATTACTTCTAAAAGCTTAAGCGTGTGACCATCAATTAGTAAGTAGAAAAAAAACGCTACAAATTAATCATGGAATGTGCAAAAGTGAAAAAAATTAATAGTAACAGTGGTGTGGTTGTCACCCTCATAGAGCCGCTCCTGGCTGAGAAAATTTGACATGCTCTCGTCAATATTTTTTTCCATTCATAATTGTTTCCAATTATGTGTAGGAGTAACTGGTGAAGACCCAATAGAGTTTTTCCACGGAAAGTCTACGAAGGCTTTATGGTGCCATCAACCTTAATGAAAAGATACCCGTTGCGACATAATGTTGTCGACATGTCGAAATACATAGTAGATAACGATAATGCTATATTAACAAGTGTATTTAATACGTTATTTCACCAATACGACTTTTAACAAATTTACAAGTCGTGTTGTCGAATCGTGGTGATTTATTTTGTTCATTCAATGACATTCATTTGGTATTTATATCATTGTCCCGATAAGGACGTATGAAAACAACGAAATTAGCAATATGACGCTAAATGAAATGCACAAACTATAACATGGACATGAAAAAAAATTCAAGGTTATTACAACAGAAAATATACGTGTACATCTATAGTTACATAAAAATAATGTTTAAATATCTTGCCACGATGACTTATAATTACAGTTTTTGGCAAGATAAAATATCCTGCCATGCCGTCAAGTAGATCGCACTTTGAAGCTTCCCTAAAACCCCACGCAAAGTCACATGAATATCATTAGGTGACATGAATCGATTATTGTTCACGGTGGCTTACCCATATCGAATCCCACGCAGTGATAAGTCTGGAGTTAAAGCCCCAGGAAGGATCACATTTGTCGGTAAAAGCGGTAAAGCGTTCATGCTTCAAAACCCTTCATTCCCAACGAATCGGAATCAAAATTGGGGCCCGATTTTCGGGATAGACTCATTTGAAGAGATTTAAAGTGAGAACCCATTCGTCATATCTCTGATGTGACGACCAAATATGACGCCTACACGGGAAATGCTTCCGTTCGTATAATTTTATGTTAGTTAGGGTTTATTAAAACCGAAAAAAAAATATTTATATGTATTTTATTCATTCATGTATCGAACAACTATTCATATGTGTATATCAATTAATCCATTTATTCATTCGTTTATGTATTCATTTTTATTCATTTGGTAATAACTATCGATTTCGATCCATTATATTTTCTAATTTGTTATTTCAAAAAAGGACACTGGGTCAATTAAAATAGGCTTGCTAAAGATGTGTGCAACGTTTAATGATTGATATGCAAATCAATCTATACATAATTGAAATAAATAATTAAAAAATTACGATTACAAATGTATAAAAAATAATTAACCATTTTGATGTCTTTAATACAGGTAATACCAAGATCTGAGGATGATGAAGTGGCTTTCCATAGTCACGGTTTTAATCGTTTTGGCTTCCAAAATCCTTCATATGGAAGCGGGCAAGGGACTTCTGAATGAGTTGATTGCTATTCCAACATGTAAGTATAAAAGCTTTCAATTAGTGGTCTTTTCATTTATTTTTATTAAAATAAGAGGACAACTTGATAGCCTTGTGATTGTTTGGTGCTAGTGTGGAAGCTTTTATTTTTGGGAAATCGTATTTCGAAGTAATATTCAATTCGCCGACATAGTCATCCCTAGCTATAATTATTTAGAAGAGCAACAACATAGAAGGAAACTATATCAGCTACTTATATGAAGAGCTTCGAAAAGGGGGCGAAATCCACTTTTGACCAATATTGATTTTTTTTTTAATGTATATATCTTAGACGTGGAAATCAAAAACACCATATCGCACTTCTAAAAGAATGGAAGGTTAATAAACATTGATTGTAAATTTGGTTTTTATTCCAAAAGGAGCTAAATCCAAACCAGTTTTATTCCAAAAGGAGCTAAATCCACTTGATGGTAATTTGAAATTGGTTAATTTTACTACGGAATTTCGAAAGGGCAAGGATAATGTGGATTTGCGCTTTTCCAGAAGCATGTATTTTCTGCGGAATAAACGAATAAAGTAAACTTTAAACTGGATTCGGACTTTTTGATCCAATATTTATTCAAACCGATAAGTGACAACGGAGACAAATTAGAACATATCTTCAGGGTTTTATTGCCATTCATATATGGATTGTCGCTTATAGTCAAAGCCAGGTTATTCCTAATCTTTTTTCCAATTTCGATAAATGATGAACTGCTCCACAGTGCATTAGGGAAGAATACAGATACATACTTGTGATGGATGGTAATAAAGGAGAATGGAAAGAACGAAAATTAGAAATATATCTTCGCCCCCGGTAGAACAATGCGCTGGCGTTCAGAAGGAATATTATTTGAACACGTTTGGGATGCTGGTTGCGCTTGGGGTTGAATTCATCCATATTCTCTCAGTGCTTCTCGTATAGTTCTTAGAAACTCGATTTGGCTATGATAAAAAGTTGAAGAGTGAATGTTTGAAGCAAAATTCTGAAAAAAAAATATTTTATTAAATATAGTTTTTTAAATTTTTGTTATAACAAATTTTTTGAAGTTAACTTTGAATTTCTTTTTTTATGTTTTAATATGACGACTATTTTTGTTTCTTTTGTTATGCGCATGGTAATTTTTAAAGAATGCAGAGATAAAATACAAATGAAATTCACTGAATTCTGAGAGAATGACATTTTAAAAAAGTTGGTCTAGTATCACCATTATTCCATATGTTTTCCAGCTGTTTTTAAATGAGGTGGTGAGATTAAAACTTTAGTAGCTAAAGTCAATAACTGTGTTATTTCTGAATGAATTTTCACTATACTCTTAATAACCCCAGCATGAGTATTTTTACTACTTAAAAGGTATTGTACACTTTTTATGAAAGGAAATTTAGTACAGACATTTTAAGGAAACAGGTTTCGATGAGAAAAGAAACGATGCATTGAATTGTTTGGTATATGTATAATCAAATATTTATTTCTTCAAATGTTAAATAGTAAAAAAACGGTGTTTAGAATTGTAAAGAAAAGATAATGATTCAGAATTATGGAGATGAGAGACATATCAGTTCTATATTTCGTTTGTTTAACAAATTTGATACTTAATGGATGTTACTTTAATCGTTATTTACTTAAGAGAAATGTGAAGTATCATTATTATTTGAGTTCATTCATTAATTGTGTAATGTTTGCTTGTGTATATTTTGATATTATTTGGCTCAATAAAGAGGAACAGTGAGCGGGCTAAAAAGTTTTGTTTACAAAATAAATTAATGTTACTACTACCATCACCATCATCGGCAGTAGTAGTATCAGCAGCTACTTTTTCAATGTCATTTGTTATGTACTCGAAACATCTGGTACATATACATATATAATACAGAAAACTCTAAATCATATTTATCGATTCAGCAGCCTTCCATTTCCTCATTTGAATATTTTCTGCATCCGCTAGCATAGCAATCATTTTGAATCGAATATAACTGGAGAAGCGATTATCTAATAAAAGACATTTTTATTCCTAACCTCATCCATTTGCATCCCGTTTTTAATCATCTGTCTCTTTTCATTACATAATTGTATATTTTATCTTTCAACCATATACAATTTATAATACTTTTTCTCCAAGCTGTCCAAAATGTGTCATTCAAGTGGTACTGAGATGTTTTTTTCTGTTCCTATAGGGAGTTTTCCGTTTGAATAATGCATTCGAAAGGGATGAAAAGATCAGGTTGTCAGAGCTGTAACCTCATTCGCACAAGAACCTGTAATTTTAAACCTGTTCACAACACCAATTCTAGGGATTCGCGAGAGTGTGTGTGTGAGAGAGAGAAGAGGGGCGGAGGAGACTAAATGATAAGAAATTTTATTTGACACATATACAGGAGGCCCTATAAGTATCATCAACATTGTCATCATTACCATTATTTGCCAAAGAGCGGCATAAAACGTAAGGCGTGTTAAGGAGAACACATTGGTTTATTCTGCCAACAGTATTAATTATCATCATTATGATTATCATTATCATTATTATTGTCATCATCATGAATATCATTACTATTATAATTATCTATTCCCATTTAATAATGTGAATGAAGGCTTTCAGATGTTTTTCATGCTAAAAAAGTAAACACATTACGACTCCCCGAATAACGAAGGAACACAAAGATGATTTGAGAATTAAAGTAAATTAGGTAAAATTAAAAAAAAGGAAATAAAGGAATTAGTTCAAGATTTGAGAATTACAATTTACTACATTATACAAGATTCGGGATAAACAGAGCAATAAGTAACAAGCAGACCCCACCCCCCCCTAAAAAAAAGAATAATAATAAAAAAATCTGGGAAAAATAATAGGCGTCGGGTTTGCATAGATCTTGCTACGTCATGAAGCCGTTCACCCTCATAGAAATATTTTACCTTACATAAAAAAATCGAACAGCATTATGTCTGAGGGCAGTGAATATGGCGGAATTTACTTTTTTGCATTGTTTAAATGTTATACGGACATGCTGAAAAAAAAAGGTTGTTAGCTGGAAGGATTTCTTTTCATCTTTCCGTATTTAGATAAATAAACTGAAAGAAACTGAAATGTGCCGTTTGGCAATATTCGTGCAAAAAAAACCACATCTCTCGACATGTATTCTTTTTTTTTATCGAATGAATTTGACCGGGAGATAGGTAATACGGAAAATAGGAAGGAGTAAAGCAATTACATTTGTATTCTTCTCACCATGCTGATAATTATTGATGCTCCAGGCAGGGTTCCAAATGATGATCAGATACATGGTGAGGGAAATGAAGGTGTAATTGTGTTTTGCAACAACAACATTAATAATAAAAACAATAGCTAGTTTTTATTCAGCGCTTTTCCCATACACGGTTCAAAGAGCTTTCCAGCATATGATTACCCCGGTCATTGGATTCATTTCAATCCCGCACGAAATTGCACAATTTCCACTCCCTGGGGAGCATTCCCTGCATTCATTGCAGCCTAATAATAGCGCTGGCAAATTCAAACATACGATAATTTTCGCATCCTACCGGGTACTCAATAAACACCTTGGTGGAGAGTGGCAAATACAGACCAGCTTCTTGTCAAAGGACGCTAGCGCCGGGTGGGATTCGAACACACGACCCTCTGATTAAAAGGCGAGAGTCAGAACCACTACACCACGACACCTCTGGCAATAATTGTCGAAACTGACTTCTCACTTTGATGTTCATTCTATAACACGTTTTCTTTGGACAAGCTGAGTTCAGAATTTTAATGTCATACTTCGCTCGTTTTTTTCAGCAATATGCAGTAAAAATATTCTTAGATTATCAACACATTCGATTTGCAATATGATAGTAAGCATTGGATATGAAGTTATACACTTATATCTTAGTAAAATTGTTACTAAAGCTACTGAGTGAACATACTCTCAACACATTGTGTACCACTAAGTTAATTGCTTGAAGTAGTGAAAGCTGTCCCCAGTCAATGTACACATATCTAATTCAAAGAGCCACGGCCATATCATTTATACAGGTAACACAATAATCTTGGGATCAACGGTGTTCCCGTGTGCTAACCATTATCAAAGGAACTGCCCCCAATTACCACAGAACGAACCTAACCCAGGAGCTTGGATGAGGAGAAATTGCCTTGATCCTACACGACCAAGTGAGTACCGACGCAGTAACCCTGCGGAACTCCATTCGTCAGTAGTAAATTTTTGTTTCCGATAGTAAAGTAAATATTCTTTTAAACATATTTAAAATTGACATTTGCCATACATGTAAACAAGTTGAAAACACATCTCACCATTTCCTCCATCTTCGTCTTATCTTCAGCCGTGGTGACGCCGTACTTCAACAGATCCGATACAGTATTTAATCACACTCGCACACAGGGAGAAGGCGTCGTTTTAAAATGCCGCATAAACAGATTCAACAACAACTTTATCTTGAAGTGGACCAAACGCGACACTGGAAGTACATTGTCAGGTATTGACATGATTGATATTTGATAATCTCTATAAAACTTTCACTAATTAAGCGACATTACTCTAACATTGTAGATTTCAAAGTTTTCTCTTAAAAAATTTACTGCATAATTATGATAATGGTATCTATGCAGGATACCAATCCTACATTCACAAGAACGAAGCTGACTTGGAACCGACTGATAGTATACCGTATTAATTTTTGTTCGGTTTGGACTTTGATTTGCCGATGTGAGTGGCTCATGGCATTGTTTATTTATTAATAAAAGAAAGAAAAGAATTTGGGGTAAGGAAGGAGGTCCTAACCAAATCCACCCTAATATCGGTATACAGTCTTATACAGCGTTGATCAAATTAACCAATCCGTTGATGAATATCTGTCCATCTTATAGAACATTGTCAATATCTGAACAAACATTCTTTGAGCTTCTAACTTTTAAATCAGTCGACACATTTACCAATGAATTTATAATTTTTTACCAATCCTTTTCATGAGAGAAGATGAGCTTTAGCTCACGCAAATTAACATGCTTTGAGCTTCTAACTTTTAAATCAGTCGACACATTTACCAATACATTTATAATTTTTTACCAATCCTTTTCATGAGAGAAGATGAGCTTTAGCTCACGCAAATTAACATGTTTTCGATAATAGCCTGTTTTACTAGAAATAGTAAAAGTAAATACAATATTTAATTATTATTGTTATTATTATTGCAAGTCTTTCGTACCGTAGAATGCGTTCCCTTGTACTCTTAATTTCAGTGGACATGGGTCTATGGGGTTTTCACGAAGCGGTAAATTTACTGATGGTCTTATGTTGTGTTTGCAGAACCGATCTTCAATAGTAACATGGAAACGCAAATCAACTCCCATCGTAGTTTCTCTATGGTACGCAGCTCGGATAATCAATCGGTTACCGCCGAACTGCGGATATCTAGACTCGGTCCGAACGACGCCGGTGTATACCGATGCGTCTTTCAACAGATATCCGGCTTCGAGTCTGGATCCGACTTGTCTGGCGAACAGCTGTATCGGATCGATGTGAGATGTGAGTATGGATTGTAAATAATTGTTTAAATATCAGAACGATTGAAAGATTCTCCATTCAATGAAGATGGGCTGGAAAAAAGACAGAGAAAACAGGAGAGATGGAAAGAGACGGGGGGATAGGGGTGCGATGGTGGAAAAGGAGGTGGGTTCAATTGTGCCTAGTGAACTTTCGTGATTCGGCGGAGTTTTCTGTAGTAACAAACTAAACGAAAACATTATTTGCCCGGTATTTAGAACCTTTTGTAAACAGCTCTATAATATTCGTTAGAAAAAGGCAATGTAAGAGACCTCTTCTACTTATGGTCATTTAAAGAGTCGGTATAGCATCATGTATCAAATTAATTTGAGAATTACTTAGATGAATCATTGCAACAGGCGAATCACAAATGCACACAATTTTAGTAGACGAAGTTTGACAACGGGGAGTAAACGGTAAGAATTGAAAACTATCGACGGAATTTCGCAGTTGTGTGGCAATTTAATGTCACCTTATTCGATGTGAGATTATGGTCAAAGTAATGATTTTAAGCTATTTTTGGAAGAGTTATAGTCAATGGATATCCGCTTTAAAAAATATCAGGATCTAGCCTTGTATGCAGTAGCTGATATACGTAGGGATCACAGTCTGTAAAAATATAAGTGCTCCTTTGACCCGAATATAATTTTCCTGACGTGCGGCTGCACCGAGAATCGGGTGAACAGTGAAGTCCCCAGGAAACGTCCCTGGGGGACCCCTTAATTAATGATGGCGTAACTAGAAAATTAATCCCTTTTCCTTACAGAAGAGGGTACAGGAAATTTTGGCAGTGGAATCATGTACAGTTATGACTTGTCATAAAAAATGAATAGGACCACGTCAAACGTCAAGGGAATATCTAGGCATGTCAATGCCACTTGGTCATTGCACAATATCCCATTCTTCTTCTATCCGTTTCTTCCGAATCATTAGGTATTCATTGTAATTAATCGCTGGCATAACGTCTTTCTAGAGATGTATTAAATTGATATAGGATTTATGAAAAAGAAAAGGATACTGAGACTGCTATGAATGCACTATTGAACTCAGTTTTGACCCCAAGGAACCGGGAACCCATCACCTTTGTATCTTTTTCTTTAACCTTATCATAATTAATACGAGAATAGATAATCATTACCTTAGTAATTGCTCCACCCATGTCTATTACTAATTTCCGGCCAGTACCAATCCTCATTCCTTTAACTTATCTACTATCACTCACCTCAGGGACATATGAAGGCTAGGCTTATTATTTCCAAAGCCTAACATCAACATTTGAAGGACATTAATTGATAATTAATTAAGAAGGTGAAGGAAAGTGTGATAGTAGTCTATTGCTAAGAAATAATAATATTGAAAAATCACCTGCAGAAAGTTCTCATGACCTCCGTTCTAGGTCGATTTTTCCAGACTTTTCCCATTTACTACGGAGACACTCTCTACAGCGCACCAATCATTTGAAAATGAAAGTCAAATCACAATTGAAAGCTGAGAGGCTTTTATCGAAAGTTGGTGGACCGAAACAGCATCGGAATATCTTGACTCTGGACAACGACATAATTATTTGCAATTGTTCGTCCGGTGCAAATCTTCGGAAGATCTACCGTCCCAGTCCACCAACTTTCGGCAAAAGCCTTTCAGCTCTCCTTTGTGATTTTAATTGCATTTTCAAAGGAATCGATGCGTTGTAGTGAATGTCTCCGTTTGTATAAATAATATTTTGTATAAATTGCTGTTATTATGGTTGTTTAGGGGTGTGTTAGGGGTACGTGGGGGAATATGCTGTACATGAATGCGCGTTTCCATAAGGTTTATCATGTTTATGGGAGGGTGTAGTTGGAAATGGGTAGACGTACTCGTGAAAAATGATTAGGAAGTGGAGATCATTTGGTTTTTCCATTTTCTTTTCACATGAAATATGCATGTCCAATGTAATCACATGAGAATTAATTTGGCGGAGAACTATAACCAGTCATGCCATTACCCGGTGCGTTTCCACTGCTGTTTCTGAAAAAAAAAAATCTGATATTCTTCATAAACAATCACATCAAGATTTATTTAAACATACATTTCTGATGTATAAACGGAATAGAATAAACGAGAGAGTCCCTGTTTTACAATTTAAAGAAATCATAGTCTACAAAATGTAACATTAAATTCCAGCTTATTTTTTCCTCCCTTTTTGTCTCTTTTTCAACTTTGCCAGTCACTTTCTTCTGTAAACTTCTCTTTTCTCATGTCCTTTTATTATTTTGTCTTCTTCTTACCTTTACATTATCCTTTCCATGTTTTCACACTTTCCTATTAATTTGCTGCTTCTACTTACTGTTGCTTGAATGATGCTGCCTTTCACCACCTAATAAAACACCTTCAGCAAGAACTATGACAAAAAGTCATCACTGATAAAACGAAAGAAAATTGTCAAGAAAAAAAGGTCTTTATAAAAAAAATGAAGAACATTTAGTCAAAAAAAGACAAATAAAAACATGACTTATCAGTCACAAATGATTACATTTTCATTTCCCCTCCTTTTTGGGTTACAACTTTACCGGGTACGCCCGCACCCTCTGCACTTCCCTTTCGATCCGAGCATGTGTAGGGAAAAACGCTTATCCCACCAACATCACCAATTCAAAGGGACAATTTCAAACCAGTAGTTCAATCGAAACAAGGACGGTTGTGTCAGTTTGTGCTTGAAAAGAGTTGTTATTTTGATGTGCAGTAATTTACCCAATTGGTTAAGTCTAAATGGTTGTCAGTATGCATGAGGTGGTTTAAATTTACTTTCAGCTGAAGCCTACTGCTTAAGCCACACCATCGAAACAGATACCAGACCTACCGAAGCTATTGCGTTATTACCAATGAAATAACATCTGTCGGCGTGGAGTCAGATTCTGAGGTGTGACTGTATAAAAGATATCGAGGTGGAGGGGGGGGGGGTAATATATTGATTGGAAACCCATTTCCGCTGTATTATAGAATGACAATCTTGGTTTGTTAGATTATTGGATAAGGTAAGGATGACTGACATTTCTCTAAGTGAAGACCCAAATGCGTAATTGATAGACCAAGTTGATCTTGAGGTAGAAGCTTAATCCATCAGTAAGAAACTAAAATAATGACGACATGTTAACTGTTGTCGGATTCCAACAATTTGAGTTTGAGTCCGATCAGTGTTAGATTAAACTTAAGCTTAAGCACAAAATCAATCAAATTTTCATATTACACAATGTCGCTTTCGTTCGATTGATTCGCTTACTCGCGCCAGTTGAGTAACTTCGCCCGTAAAATAGTGTGTCCCTTATACTGTGACTCATTACACCGTATAGTTCTCTTATGCTAGACAAAATTGTCCTCAACTAACATTGCAACATTCCTTCAAACATTAGTCGACCTACATTTATTTTTGCTTTGGTTTATTGTTTTATGTACATGTAGATCGGCAATGCGTACACGCCAGCTTGAGAGGGGTTATTAACACTGCGGATATTATAGGTGTTTAAAACACGGATCGATTGTTAATTATTCAGCGGAAAATGTGTGGAGACACTATTCTATTCTTTGGGGGTAATTTCAGGTTAAAACGAGGAACGCGGTGAGCGAACATCGCCACAGCTCACCGTACGTACGCATTGGTGCATGAACATTAAAAACACTTAAACAAAGTCAACTAAATAGCCTTATTTATCACATCATTAACACCTTTTACAAATGAAAGAAAATAGAAATGCATTTCTGTGAAGATCGGATAAAGATCACACGACCATTATTACAGCGATTTAAATTCTCTTTCATCTCACCAGAACATTGTTACGTATGAACAAAAATTTCACTGAAATGGCTTCCGTGTGATTAGATAACATTGGTTTAGAGGTGAAGGTGGTGTCACAATTGGGGCCCGGTTTATGAGGCTTGTCATATAAATTTACTATCGGCCAATCGGATTGCATGATTTCAGTAGCTTTAAACTACTTTTGCATATGTAATTATAACAAGTTTTATAAATGAATCGGGGCCTTGGACATTTTACCTAAACTGCTATTGCATATGTAATTATAACAAGTTTTATAAATGAATCGGGGCCTTGGACATTTTACCCACTCTAAGCCTACCTACACTGTAAAAAATGAAGTGCTAATTTAGCACTTACAGTGCTTGTATAGTGACTGCACTACGAGTGCTGATATTCTAGTTCAAATTTAAACTAGAAAATCAGCACTCGTAGTGCAGTCGCTATACAAGCACTGTAAGTGCTAAATTAGCACTTCATTTTTTACAGTGTACCTACGAATATCAAGCATAATTATATTTTAACTCTCTTTCTTTTATCAATACTTGTGGGCGTGTCGTGGCCTTGGTTATGACCCTCACCTTTCAAGCAGAGGGTCGTGGGTTCGAACCCTAACCACGGCGTGTTTTCCTTCAGCAAGAAATGTGCCCACTCTGTGCTGCACTCGACCCAGGTGAGGTAAATGGGTACCGGAAGCAAGTAATTCCTCAAAAAGCTGTGCGCACCAGAATCAGTAGACTAGCTTAGCCGGGGGTAATATGAGCGTCTTGAGCTCAAATCCTTATTCATTATTTATTGTGTAATGAATATTTCACATTTTGGTACTGAGGAATATTTTTATTAACAAATGGCAGATCTTGATAATAAGACATTATGTTTAATGAGTAAACACCTTGCCATACCGTTTACTTCGGCATATACTAAATAATAACACGCTCAGGTGTGAACAACTCTTAATACCTCAGTCACATTTCCCTTAATACGGCGGCCGTACGTCGAGTCGAAAACAGCCGTTTTATTCATGTTTATTCAAACAACCTATATGTATCTGGTACAAAAATGCTACGACTCTCCGTGCTGCCGCCGTAGGGGATATGTGACTGGGTATGAGTAAGCAAACATCACACTGCGTTTGCATGGGTAAATGAAGAGACACAATATGTTGTCCATTGTAGAAGGCTCTTTTTAAATTAAATTTTAGATTAAAGGTTTTATTAGGAAATCAATATCAAATCACACATGACATACACAAAATTAGTCAAATTTGGGAATGGAATATTATGAACTGTACATTATGATCTTAATCAATATTATGCAAAAGTAGCAAATGTAATTAATCTAAACCAAACATCACGATGTGTAAGGTGTATCCAAATGTAGCTTCTTATCCTTTGGTTCGCAGGAGGGTGCCTCGTCGGATTGAAAATAAAATGTTGTGATCGTTTATCGTTTACATTAGCAAGATTATCTTCTTCGTATTTTATTATCTTTTTTACAGAAAAGTGAAATACAAAAAAATAAAACACTTTCCACTACGATATACATGTATCATTAACTTACATTGATGGTATTGATAGGGGGAAGGGAGGGGCCATACTAATTAAAACGTGTGTTCCATTTATTTTTTAAATGGAGAAAATAGGGATTTACAGTTACAGAGTTTTCAAACTGATTGTGTCTCTTTTTTTCTATTCCAGCGTGCCTTTTCTGTTTTCTCCTCTTCTTTCCCTCCATATCTTAAAGAGAGAGAGAGAGAGAGAGAGAGCGATCAACCTATAATGTTGAACATATAGAAAGAAACCCGTATAAAACCTTATCTCGCTGTAAATAGATGTGACTTATTTAATTCTCTTGGTTTTTTATTTCAATTGTTGATATAAAACTTACGTACACATCACTTTTTCGTAAATTTTTAAGGTATACTTATTTTTCACTTATCTGCAGTGGCGTAATGAGCCTTAGATTATGAGGGGGCCAGATATCGCGTAAAAATTATTTCAAAAATTGCGAGCGAGCGAAGCGAGGGAGCAAAAATTTACATTTTGTGACAGATTTTGACATAATATTCAGAAAATTATATGATATTTCACCCTTCTCTCTTCCTTTTCTTTCCTTTTCTCATTTTATTTTTTCTTGGTCTTGAACAATTTTGGGAGCCCCCCCCCCCCCATCTGTACGCCAGTGCTTATCTGACATGTCTTAGGTGCTTAATTTGCATGGTCTAAGATTAATCGAATAATATACATTTCATCATCATGTTCATTTTATCCTGAAGTATCCTATCTCATATTAGGATTAGATAGCAGTATCTTTGACACATTATGGGAATCAATGAATTGTTCTCTCAAATCTTAAACCCAGAAACGAGGTCGACATCATGGCACCATTTCTATACCAGATAATCCATAAAAGGTTTTGCTATGGGATATCCATTTACATGACTGTATTGCTTTCCTTCTTAATGCCGTTTTCTTCCTCTCTCATTACCGTTTCCTTGCGTGATTTTTTAGGTGCAGGCCTGGGAGCAACCAAAATGGGGGGGGGGGGGTGAAAATAACAGGCGAAATTTCACGAGCATTTTATTTACCCCATTAAAAGAATGCAATAATACACATAAAACGGCTATCACCAACAGTACCCATTTTTCCATGAAATCATTTTGAAAATCGTTGATTTATTTGTATAAGAATGTTTTTCTTTGTTGTTCCGGTGTTCTTTTTTCTTTGAATCATGATGAACATAGTAAGAAAGTAAACATTCTCGACATGTTCATGAATTGTACCTGAAGAAAAATCTAGCATGATGTACCTTCAAATAGAAAGTCAATACAAACTCATTTTTTACATGATGTTGTTGTTGCGTTGTTTTTGCTTTGAATCATGATGGACATTGTATATTCTCGACGTGTTAATGAAATGTACCTGAAGAAAAAAATCTAACACGATGTACCTTCAAATAGAAAGTCAATACAAACTCACTCCTTTTACATGTGTGTAAAGTGTAATCCATTGCGTACAATAATGGCGATATATTTTATGGCAAATGAGGACAGATCCAGGTGGGCTGGTTATTTGTTGAATTCTGAAATTCAATTACACTCCGAGAGGTTTTTATTCCGATCATTTTCAATCTTAAAATATATATATCTCTTGGTCTCACCATTACAGATCCTGCCCGAGTTCGGAGCATCGGACCTCGGATCGCACCATTTTGGAGTTCGGATCAACCGGATAAGTTTTACTTCAACGAAACAGCCAATATCACCTTGACTTGTATAGCAGACGGATATCCGAGACCAGCTGTAACTTGGAGACTTCACGGATACCCGAGTCTATCCGAAAGGATGAATAGTAAGACATGTTTGGCTTTGTCCAGTTTCGAATCGTCTAGAAACGTTTGACTTCGATCCTCATGGAAGATGATATCCCCAAAAGAGAGAGGGGGAGGTTAAGGCGTGAGAACGTTTAACTTATAGATCTTAGAAAAAAATATCATTTTCCAGAGTATGTTTTATTTTAACTCTAGAATATAAAGATCCCCAACAAAGTCGAGATAATTAGGCCTACTTTGGAAATTGCCTTAAATATAATGATAGATACGTCTTTGACAGCTCCACTCACTTTTCCGAGCCCCCACTCCCTCCCCTAGATAGAGATGCCCCTGAGTCAGTCGACACTATTGCATGAATACCCCTTAAGTGTCAGCTACATTGGAAAATCGTCACCGTATAATTTCATGAAAATTATTGGCATACTTTTCTGTTTTAACCTTCCAGGTTTTACCGATGTGGACGGCTCCCTTTATATACCAAAGATAACGAGAAATTATTCTGGCATTTATTTATGCTCTGCACGAAATTCTTTGAACCGCAGGAAATCCACCAGAAGAGTAGAGTTGATCGTCCAATGTGAGTTAATAGAGATTATTCGCAATAACGACGCAGCCGCTCTCTACAACGCACCAATTCCTTTGAAAGTGCAAGTCAAATCACAATCGACAGCTGAAAGGCTTTTGTCTAAAGTTGGTGAACCGTGACAGCAGCGTCGTTTCGTGACTCTGGTCAACGAAATGTTTTTTTTTTCTTTTTTTCAATAGTTCGTCCGGTGCAAAACGCATGATATGCCAACCATGCTAACAGTCCCGGTCCACCAACTTTCGACAAAAGCCTCTCGCCTATCCATGTTTTTAATACTTTTTTATTTGACGTTGTACAGAGCGACCGCGTCGTGAGTACGAAAGCTTTCTATTATGTTTTTAATTCATTTCCCTCTACATCTGTCAGTCAGTACACTCTTAAAATGTTGAGCGATATACTGTCCACACAACAATTGGTTAAAACGTTATCTAATTCTGGGTATAGTTTTAAACCAATAATGTGTGCTTTGGGTGAATAATACACAGTATTGGCTGAAACCTACCCAGAGTTGGATAAATATTGTAACCGATTGTTGTGTGGACAGTGTGTTGCCCAATATTTTAAGAGTGTAGTCATATATAAGCAGATCCTCAAAATACTGCTTCATTTATCTTGGTGATGTGCATAACGTACATGTATGTAGTTTCTATTAACCTGGAAACGGATCAAAGACTTCCTTCAGTTAGGTCATTAATGCTCTCAGCTCTATCATTTCGAGGTATCTATGTGAAGCAAAGCAATAATTCGTTAATACCATGTGTTTTATAATTTTACAGCCTTTGTAATGTAGCCGAAAGTTTGGATCCAAAACATGCTGCAATATATTTTCACCCTAACGGCAGATTTCTCATTTGATTTATTTTTGGTTGAGCCGCATAATTTTTACTTCATGATAAACATGAAGATCTATACTTTTAATATTAGTTTCAGATGGACTTGTGATCTAATGGGGTCATAATCAAACTTTTCATGGGCCAAACACATATGGCAACGTGAAAGAAGGATACTGTACTCTTATTTGTAAAAATAGATCACACAGAAAACCTCGCGATTCACGAGATTTTGTAGTGAGTAGGATCTCGCCGCGTGGTGATGTCTCCCACTGCCTTCCTTTAAAGTGGCGCTTTTCATTTTTATTTCTTATCTTCTAATCCATTTAGATCCGCCACAGTCTGAACAAAGTTATGAGGTTCACAAACGAAGTGCTGGTCGGTACCTCCTCTTGCAAGGGTCTTTCACTGGTCTTCCGAGCCCGACATATCACTGGTTAAAAAATGGAAAATTGTTATCAGCCAGAAACAACTCGTAAGAAACATAATGCCATTTCAAAAGATTTTTCTCACAAGTTCCTAACTTAAAGATCGATCCCAAGCAAGATCGAGTTTAAATCAATCAATATCATCTAATAAAATTTCGCAGACTATTATCAGTATCAGTGAATAATTCGATTGGTTAGCGCTTGATTTTTATCTCGACTGCTAATCCTTCATACACTTTTTTTCGGATTTTCATTAATCTCAAAATCAGATTGGTTAAATCCTACAGATAAAAAATAGCTGTCTGTTGTTGATGTTGTTATTTTGAATAGGCAAACTAGTCAGTTTTTTACTATTGTTGCCTTGTTAAAGGTATTGTTTAACTTTGTGAGCAGCCGATTTAAAAAATTCTCAAACCAAGATGAAACATGTGTACAAGTGCATGTATTAGAACTAATAAAACCTGAAAACAACCATTATTGAGAATGAAAAGTTTAACTACAAGGCAAACCCCGATTTTGTAAATAGGCGTCTTATAGACGCCTAAATAGTACACATAAGTGTATAGGAGGAAATTAAGATGGTGTTTTCGGTCACTTTATATTTCAATTTTTGAAGCACTAAATAATTATTTTCGAACGCAATTTTTTCTGGGCTTCATTTTTGTAACATATCACAGACACAGGTGACAAGTGTGACCTTCTAGCTCAGATTTTTTAAAAGTCAAACCAATGTTAACCAATCACTTTAATTTGCTTTCCTTTTTTTTTCCAAAACAGAATAATTTCTTTGTTACAAGCAGGTTAGCAACTGGGACCATCGTACAAAAAGTTTCAATCCACACTGATTGATAACACCATTATAATTATTTCAAATAAACCAGTTTACGTAAGAGAAGAACGTTGAAATTGATTTGGTTTGAGGTTTGGATAAATTTCATCTGATGGCAATTTATTTGTAGAAATGAGCTCATATGGGCCCGTATTCTGAAGTCGGGTTTAACTTAACTGAAGTCACTAACAGTAGAGATATCATACTTCAGCTCATTGGCTCTCAAATCATTCATAATTGTCTAGGAAGTATAAATAGATGATTGTCTTCACGATCAATGTATCAGGAAAGAGCACAGTAAAACATAAGAAACATACAACTTAATAAAATTTTGATAATTTTGGCTTCCCATACTTACACCACAACTTTAAACCTGAGTTTAACTTAAACCCGACTTCAGAATACGGGCCATGGTGTTTGATGAAGATATATAGATTAGACTAGCCTAGATTAGACTATGTTCTTTTTTTGCTAAAAAATAAAGTCAACTAAAAAGCCATGATATGCGCATCCTTTAACACGGGTCGTCAGTTGTGCGTAAACTCATGTGTAACTTAAACACAGTTTTATGGTCCCAGGTCCTAGATCTATAATCATTTATCTCCACAGTGCGTCCCACAAAAAAAAAAAAAACGTGTTTAGAGATAAATTTCACAATTATTAAATATGATTTTACTATAAATTTGATACTAATGGCAAGAGTGAAATCTCATCATTAATTTTGATACCAACAACTTAGAAAATCATTCACGCATGGCAGGTTCCAAACAATAAATATTAAGGCCTATCAGAAACGATTTGCGCAGGAACTCACGTAAGAATCTGAATAGACTCCCAGTTTAGGGATCAGTGAGAGAAACTTCACAAAGAATACAAAAGAAATGCTAATGAGTCAATCGTCGAATAAGTACAGTTGTCGTATCACTAACCAATCTTGTCCAATTTTTCTGCGTAACCTGATTTTAAAATTAAAATTTCAAACTCGTCTTGCTCATCATTGCGGGAAGTGTTTGTCACATATTAGGTATCAAAATGTAGATGAATAATTGAATTGTATATATGATGAAATAAATGGAATATCATAAATAATTTGCTTTTGAAGAAGAAAAATGTGGGAATTGCGGATTTCTTTTTCCTGGGACGCCCTGTATATTGTGTTTCTTTTCTTTTAGATCTGAAGCGGTGTCGGGTCGAAAGCTAGTCATCGTAGGGATAGAGCCAGGGAGTCACTACGCAAATTACACGTGTGTCGCAACGAATATTTTAGGATCAGCGAGTGTAAAATTTGAAGTAAACGGTAAGCAGAAAAAAATCAAACCTGCATGGACGCCCATGTTTTTTTTTCTCTCTCTCTCTTTGGGGCAAACATACGCATTATTTTCCTTTTGTAAGAGTATATAATAGCGAAAAATCAAAGCGAGAGACGTGAGGACAAAAGGAATTGATTAATTAGGCATTTTATTATTAAATTGAAATTATGTAAACACATTATATGGAACTTTGGGAAAATTTGCAACAACAAATAAGTTTTAAAAATCGAAGCAGTCTAGCTCCATCCCTCCCAACAGTATGGACATAAAGTCATTATTTTATTTGGCATAGGTCACTGGCGTAAATCCGTGTCGAAAGGTGTGGGGGGAGATTGATATAATTTGCCAACTTTTCGCAATCTTGTTTCACATACACAAATATTTAATAATTAAAAATGCCCAGATCTATAACCACTCATAAAGTATTCTTTATTTTTGATGTTTTCATTATAAATTTCATTAGATGTAAATAAATAAACAAATAAATGAATAAAAAAAAAAAAAAAAAATAGTTATTCGCATTCAAGCTAACTCTTACCCACGCTCTCTCTCCCTCTCTCGCATAAACACTGGCTCGTATCCCTCGTATTCTACACACACACACACACACACACACACACACACACGTCATTATCAGCATTAGCAAACCAATAATTTCATTCAAAATTTAATGATGTGTCATTCTACAATTAAATAAAAATAATGAACACGACAAAGATATAATTTCTCATTTCTAGAATTGCTTTGATATCTGGCAAAAATGAAATAAGTTGAGATAATCACCATGGTATTCGTATTTTGTAAGACAAAGAAGAGACAAAAGATTAGGTCTAAAAAGAGAATAGGGTGATATAACTTACATATGGATGAAACTAAGTGATTACACAGTAGTCCTATATATCTGTTGACAAGGTTGATATGCATTCAAGTTCTTGAATTTATATTATATGAGTATAAAAACTAGGTTAAATAAAAATTTTCCTCATCGATCAAAATGGCTTATCTAATTTGATCAGAAAGCTTTACGGGTTATGGCGATTCCTAACAGACAACTTTTAAATTATGTCAAGTTATGAGAAAAAAAAGTGATACAAGAATCCTTCTTTATACAGTGCGTCCCAAAAAAAACTATACACTTTTGAAATGGCTGCCAAATAAAACATATAGCACTTTTGGGGAAATAACTTATAGATATGGAAAGCCGATAAAGTCAACTTTCAAGTGACACCAAAAAGTTGGAAAACTATTAATGCTTGAGCGAGCACTGCCCACTGAAACAAAGGGTATGAAAATTAGGGTGGGCCGGAATTAGCCTTCCAATTTCTTTCAGGTTTTTTGTTTGGTACTTGGAAAGTTGAGGGTTTTTTGGTGAATTAAAGATCAGTTGTGATAGTTTGTTGTTTGTGAAAATTTAATGCGTTTATTACATCTAAATTTAATGCATGAGTGATCGTGAATTGCAATTTTTAGTGCAGCATTTTGTCTTTATCATGTGGATCTCAACAATGTGTTTATGAAAGTCAAGAGAAGAGGGGGTAATATGACTTAGGTAGGTGAAGTACGTTGATGGGATAAAGGTCAACAGAACATTTAGCAACCCCTCCCTCCATCTCAACCCCCCATCCCCGCTTCTTTCCTCCTCAGACACTAAGCTCGGCTAGGCTGGCAGGAATTAGATTTACAGTTTTTTTGAGTGGTTAGTCCTTTGGAACCTGCTAAGCTAAATTAATGAGTGAGATAAGTTTTGGTTTCTTAGGCAAATTTCATGAGTTACTAAAATTGAAATTTAATGCATGAGTGTACAGGAATTGAAATTTTAGTGTAGCATATTCATCTTGTGGACCTCAGAAGTGTGTTCGTGAGAGTCAGAGTAATGTGATGGTACCTGTTACAAGCAAGAGGGCGAGATATGCTAAGACTTGGTTAAAAGGGCATTCCTCTTCTTTTTTTTCTTTTACAAATTAAAAGTCATAATTATGTACCCTCCCCTCTCCACCTCCATTTCCCAGCCCCCCCTCTCTGTCTCACTTCCTGGATTGTAGCCTATTCAAAACTTAGCTGCCAATTGACCTGTGGCTGATGGTCACTTTTTTATTGAATTATTACCAAGAAATTTAATGATTATGATGATTAATGAAATAATTTATTGAAAAAAAAACTGAATGTTTGATTGATCACATTGCACATTGAATGAGTTGATTTACTGATAAATTGTTGATGAAATTATTGATAGGAAAAAGTTGATGCCCCAATTCAGAATTAATCATTAAATCAACATTCCGCTCTGGACTTCACGCGTACATGACAATAGCCATCAGTCTCTCAACAGGAGGGGAGGGCGGGAAAGAGGGAGGGGGCGGGGGCTGAATGTTCTTCTCCCACTTAAGTCCTATCTCACCCCTATTCTCCCGACTCCCATGAACACACTGCTGAGATCCACATGATAAAGTTGAAATGCTGCCCCAAAAGTATAATTTGTGCTCACTCATGCATTAAAGTTCAATTTAATAATTTATAGAATTTGCATAAGCAACCAAAACTGGTTACGGTTGATCATTAATTTATCACAACGCCCTTAACTTTGCAAGTTTGAAAGGATTTGCCTCTTAAAAACTGACATAAATAGGAAGGCTAATTCCAGCCCACCCTAATTTTCATACCCTTTGTTTCAGTGGGCAGTGCTCGCTCAAGTATAAACAGTTTTCCAACTTTTTGGTAACATTTGAAAGATGACTTTATGGGCTTTCCATATATGTAAAAAAAAATTCCCAAAATGCTTTATTTTTTATTTGGCAGCCATTTCAAAAGTGTATAGTTTTTTTGGGACGCACTGTAGTATGTTTTACATTCTTGTTGTTTTTGGCAGTACGAAGCCCTGAATATTGATAATTTGATAACTTTACTTTTTGTTTATTTTTCTATTTCATGTATATTCGATCCTCCAGAAATAGTATGATTATTTATGATGTTAAAATAGTACATCAAATGGTACCTTGGTTTTTTTCTCTATTTCAGGTAGCCCGTACCCTCCTGTAATTTTAAACAAGCAAGCTCTGAGTACGAGGCGGAGATCGTTTAATCTGTCCTGGTCGCCTGGTCTGAATCTGCAAAATGACATACCTGTTACGTCATACAGATTGCTTTACAGAAGATTGGAAATCAAGGTTTGTATGTGCGTCTCTTTATACTTTAAAGCCAAAGGCGAATAAGTGAGTGAAGTGCTTTATTTTTTATTAGTGACGAAGATATACTGATGTTTTGTTATTATCATTATTACTATAAATGTAATTTTTGTTAGTATGACTATTATTTATTTATTCATTCATTCATTTATAACTTTTTTTTAAATTTCTTCTTCCATAATCTTACACTCGAAGCGAATTCTTCTATCCCCAACCGAACTTGCTTTCTCTTGCTTCCGTGTTTGTCACTATTTTTTACGGCTTTTAGGCAGAATTGTTTCAATTTTATGAATCAACCCCTTCTTTAACATGCGTCTTTTTTTAAATAAAAGTTGCTGGGAAGGAAAATGTTGGATTGGGGATAGAAATGAATACAATAGCAGAGATCATCCAAGACTGAGCGTCGTAGAAATATGCGTTAGTCCAAACTTTTCGCATTTACTACGGAGAACATCTCTACAACGCACCGATTCCTTTGAAAATGCAAGTCAAATCAAAATGGGGAGCTAAGAGGCTTTAGTCGAAAGTTGGTGGAGCGGGACAGCATGGAAATCTCTTGACTCTGGACAACGACATATTTGCAAATGTTCGTCTGGTGCACATCTTCGGATGATCTGCTGTCCTAATCCACTAACTTTTGACAAAAGCTCATCAGCTCTCCATTGCGATTTTAATTGCATTTTCAAAGGAATAGACGTGTTGTAGAGAATTTCCCCGTATTTAATGCGAAAAGTTTGGTTTAGGGAGTTATCGGACAACAACGTAAGGATGATTCAAGAACATAGAAAATTTATTGTCAAATGCCCGTCATGACAAAGAACAACAAAATAGTCTTTGTCGGAAATTGGTAAATCAAAACAGCAGCTCGGTCATCGACACTGGACAAACGACATATTATAAATTTTTCGTCAGCTCTGAAACTGAAGACTGAACTGCTATTCCGGTTCACCAATTTTCGACAAAGACTTCCAACTGTTCTTTGTCATTATGGTAATTTGACGGGCATTTTTAATACAGTACCTCGGTTCTTTAATCCCCCGTAACTCGCTGAGCGAGGACATCATATTATTCGAATAAATCGAATGAAATATCCGTTTGTTTTCTCGCTATTATTTTTATAATCCCAGTCGGAGGGAAACGAAATGCAAGTCATTTATTACCCCAATGATGCTCCAAACTCCATCAACCTTCCAGGCAATGTCTTGAAATACTATCTCACCGAACTGAAGGAGAATAGTACATACGAGACAGAAGTTTGTCCGATAAACGATTTTGGCAAGGGGGATTGTGCAAACTATACCTTCTATACGCCCAATGGTAAGAAAATAATTATTTGATAATTCATTTTGAGTCTACGCCATCGAATATTAATACAGTAAGTCCCAGAAAAGAGACCGTAATTTAATTTATTTGTTTGCTCTCATGATCATGAATATGCTACATGAGATGTAAATAAATGGAAAAACAATGCATTACTTAGTTAGATCAATCTAAACCGGTGCTACCAAATTTCCATTTGCACGAGTAAATAACGATTTTGCGATTTTTTTTCTTCCTTTTGCTGCCATCCTATCCGGAAAACAAAGTTAATAACTTGAATGTCTTTTCTTCCTTCATATTAGACCTTATATATAAGCTATGAATGACGCATGGTCGAAAAAATGTTGCATAAAAACATGCTTATTTTCTACCTATTCTATTGATCGTGAAAAAAAACAAGCATTTCACTTTCTCAACAAAGCAAGAGACAATCAATGCGCGGTGAGTGCGAGCTTGCGGTCGGCTGGAATTTTACGTTTGGATTTGGTAGCACCACTTTCCATGATTGTTTTAACTTACGTATGCGTGGATTATGAACGGTGAAATGGGATTCGAATTGAAGAAGAGAAGCATAATCTGTCATTCGTGCACATCTCACAAAGGAATTTCATGATCACAGTAGTAAAAAAAAAAACTACCATGAACTACGGTTTCGTTTTTTTTTCTGGGACACACTGTAAATTGAACCTTTGCATTGTCATCTTTATATGACAAGAATGGCGAGCTAGGTGCTTTTTCCCGAATAAGCACGACCAACAAAACCTGTATTTATTAACATATTTTCGATTGTTCAGATCATAATAATAAAGAGTCGGATCCTTTTTAATTTTTGATTTGTCTCTCTTGTGGATCACTCTAGCCGTGTGTATGTTTCATATGAAGAGAGAGTGAGCAAGTCTTAATGTGTATTTTTATTACTTTACTTATCTTCCAAACTTTTTTTTCTTTTGCTTTTTTAATGCAAGAAATAGGGCTTGTGCCTGTGTTCGATTAAATTATTACATAATTCTGCCTATATTATATTTCCAATTTCAAAAATATATTTTTTATTATTTATATTTTCCAGAGAACAGGATTATCTCTCAAACTACTTTAGAACAAACAGGTGAGTATATTTCTCTTCATCTTGGCCCACTCCTTTAAAAGCTAAAGTTCTTCGTTGGCTTAGGATGTTTTCTGAGAGTTGGCTCTCGGGACGTTTGTGTTATTAAGGTCCAGTTTGCACTTACCTTTCCATGCAATCGGCTCCTTGATCCTTCAGGAAAAAGTCTTTGCTTGACCCATTTATGAAGCAGCAAGTGTGAGTCTGTGAGATACTTAGTTTGTCAATTTCCTCTGAATCTTGAATATGTGGTAGGCCGAAGCTTTCAGCACAGAAGATTGCAATTATTCACCTCATTGGCAAATTTCTGGATTCTCTTCTTTTGGAAACCCGTCCTTCATTGTGGGATTGTATATAGGTAATGGTTACTTCGACCACTATCAATTAATCTCGTTGAACCAATTTTTACATTCTTGCAGAAAACTCGGCAGAGATCAGTCCAGAAACGAAGTCGCTACCATCTACCGGTCGAGCTTCATGCAGTACGTCGCCCTCTATCGGTTGCATGTCGATCTTGGTCATGCTTGCACTTTTCTGCACATTAGATAGGCCTACAGATCTTTTGCCGAATGATAAAACATAGAACTTGAATAAACCACCGCGATTTAAGGACTGGAAAATTCGACCTTATCTTGATACAGACGCTTTTTTATGAAATAAGTAATGTTGTAGATACGAAATTTTATCGTGTATATTGCAAAGCAATATTGCAATTTGCTAGACAGTATATATCCACAATAGTGAACGAATAATTTTACTGAAGTAGCCATAGAGTAGGTAGTTACGATCATGGGCCAGCAGCACAAATCTTAGTAATTGTTCTTAGATTTGATTTATTGGATTTATTACATAATTAGGCCTATAAAAAGGCCTATATAAACTAGGTTCCAATAGAAACTTATCAAACTTAAAAATCGCACTACGAAAATTCCACAGAGTCAAAATAAACCAAATTTTGACACCGGCTAGCTTCAATAATCTTAAAAAGAACATGTCAATGATTAACAAAGAGGCTGAAGCCCCTTAAATCATATGATTCCGGAATCCAAAGTCACAAAATGGCAAAAGGAAGACCAATGTAAGTGAGATGAGGTTTAACAAACTTACCAGTTTATAAAAGTTCACAATATGACAATCGGCATATTTAATTGATTGCCTCAGTAACTAAGAAGCTACAGGAAGTTAAAATTAACATTTTAAACACAATCTTTTGAAGTAAAACAAGCATAATGCATGAATGAACTCAATCATGTCAAAAGCAGTTAGGCAAAGAATGACCATTTAGTTGAGACTGAAACAAGACTTTTGTGACTTTGGATTCCGGAACCAATTGATTTGAGAGGCTACAAGCCTCTCTGTTATTAGACAAATCTCTTAGTTATTAACATGTCCTCGGTAAAGATTATTGAAACTAGCCTGGCCCTGTGTCAAAATTTTGTTCATTTTGACGGAGTGGAATTTGTGTATTGCGGTTGTGAAGTTTAATAAGTTTCTTTTGGAACCCAGTTTTATGTAAGCGTTTGCAAGACCATCAGCACTTTGATCAAGATATAATCTTTGTATTACGGGGCTCTAAACCATGTAAACTGAATCAAATTACTGATGATGGGGTATCGTTCAATGTTATTTGGGAGTTTGGGCTCAGCGACCTACTGACATTTCGAGATGACAGTAAATGTATTAAAAATGCCCGTCGAATGACAAAGAACGGATGGAAAGTCTTTGTCAAAAATTGATGAACGGGAACAGGGCCCTTGGGAACAATTTTTGTATTGGGGTGCTGGAGTGATTTTGACAAGCAATAAAAATGAAATAAGAAAACAAATGTTTTCACTACAAAATGAAGGTGCTTCAGTCCAAAAAAATAATAGGGTTTATTTTCAATAGGTCCAATGCCAATTACTAACTCGTCTACTATCATTTGGTCTACCATCAGTCCGTCCACTATCCATGTGGTCTAATTGCCATTTCGCCCGCTCACCATTTTGTCTAATAGCCAGTTGGTCCACTTGCCATTTAGTCCATATACCATTTCGTCTAATTTGACTTATTGTTAATTGGGCGAAATGGATGAAAAGAAAATGAGTATTGGATCAACTGGTAGTGGTTATGAGACGAAATGGTACTAGGCGAACTGGTGATTAGACAAAGTGAATATTGGACCAAATGGTTGTTAGACGAAATGTTGATGGACGGAATGGCATTATACTGAATGAAGGTAGACTATCTGATGAGTGGACGAATTGGCAATTTACCAATGATAGCATGAAGAGGCCCCCGGGGTAAATGACAAAATACAAATCGTCAGAACCTTTGGTGACACGACATTTCCCCCTGCGATAACTGTTCAGGGCTTAATTTCTTCTAAGATGAAGAGTAAGGGTTGCACTAGGGTTTTATGGTAGGTTTTGGATTTGGACTAGGATAGGGTATAGTGTTTAATAATTTAAAAGGGTTGAAATTCATCAATCGATTAGTGTATGGAGTTTAATAATAATATCAATAATAATAATAATACATAAGACTTGTATAGCGCACGTCCCATCTTGATTAAATGCTCAAGGCGCTTCAGAGCAGAACAACAACAAAAATTACATATAATATATGTTTCAACAATTATATGTCGATGTCTGTCAAAAAGCACTCTTATACAGGTAGGCCTATGTTTTCAGGTTGTCCCTGAATGTGGTAACTGAAGTCTAGGTTTTCAAACTCTGTGGGAGAGAATTCCACAGGTTTGGCCCTGCATGAGCAAAGACCCGCCCCATGATTTCTTAGAAACTGGAATTTGTAAGAGATTTGATAATGAGGATCGTAAGGTTATTGAGGGTTGGTAGTTATGTATCAAAAACTTATTGTAACGGGGGGAAGTTCCACTGACTATGTGGAAGATCAACAGAAGGATTTTAAAGACTATTCGTTCCTTCAGGGGCAACCAGTGATGAGTTTTCAATATAGGGGTGATGTGGCTGCGCTTGCTAGATAAAGTTACAATACCCGCAGCTGCACTTTGCAACTTCTGCAATTTCCCAAATTGAGAATCTGGTAAGTTGTAAAGAAGGCTATTACCAAAGTCGAATCGTGAAGAAATGAGTGAATGTACCAGTTTCTCTGTTACTGAGCAAGTGAGATATTTTCTTATAAAGCCAATGTTGACGAATTGATAACGAACTGATCTGCAAATGCTTGTAATCAGATTGGACATGAAGGAATAATGACAACTCCAAGATTCCGACATGATTTTGACAAGAAGATGTCATTGCCTGAGATGGATATTGAATCAATGTGGACTTTGTTAAGTTGAGACTTCGAGCCAAAAACTAATAACTCACATTTACTCTGGTTCCAAACTAACGAGTTTAATTTTAACCAAGTGTCAATGTCCATTATGCACCTTTCAAGATTACACATGGATTGTTTGGCACTTGTTTGATTGGGTAAAAATGAAACAAAAATCTGAATATCATCTGCATTTACACGATATTGCACAGAGTGATACTGGAAAATATCTTGTTAATACCCTGTTAAATAAATGGAAAACAAAGTGGGCCCTAAAAAAAGCCCTGGGGGACACCGCAGACCGATGGCCCAGATGAAGAGGTAACACCATTTAGGAAAACTGAAAGATAGGATTTCAGCCATTGTCATGATTATAGGGTCTTTCCCTGAACATCTAAACTGGTCAAAGTGTTAATAAGTAAGGTGTGGTCGACGGTGTCAAACGCGGCCGACAGATCTAGAAGTACCATGGCTGTGACTGATCTACTATTCATTTTCTGTCAGATAAAACTAGACATATTAGTGAAGAGTGTCTCGACATGTTCTAACAAATAATCTGCGAGTCTTGAAAAGACAATCCTCTCAAGAATCTTGAACAGAAAAGGAAGATTACTAAATGGTCAGTAATTTTTCAGTGATTCACAATCTAAAGATGTATTTTTTTTCAATAATGGATGAATAGGGGTCGTTTTCAAAGCTAATGGGACAGTGGCCTCATTTATGCTTCTGTTTCCAATATCAGAAATAATGGGAGCTAAAGTAGAGGCACAATCCTTTAAAAGAATTGTAGGGATTTGATCTAATGGGCAAGATTTTGGAGGCAGTTTACGAAGAAGGTGAAGGATCCCATCCGCAGAGGTATGTTCAAAAGTATCCAGCGTGGAAGTGGTGACAGATTCAGGTTTTGGGTAAACAATATTATTACTCAGACTATGATGAATATTCTGAACTTTCAAATCAAACTAATCAATAAATGATTCAGCCATTGCTTTACCATCAGGATACTTAGGTAAAGGAGAAAACTGATTGCGGTTCAGAAGTCGGTTGGCCACATTAAAGAGCTTCCGTTTACAGCGGAACAATTGTCGCTGGTAGAAATGCCATGGAACAGAAGCTCTTTTCATAGACTGTTATACTCTTTAATCTAATTCTTAGCTCTTTATGCGTCTTGAGCACTCTACAGAGCGGATTCGGCGCTTTATACACTCTTCAAAATGTTGGGCAACATACTGTCCACACAACAATTGGATAAACCTTTATCAATTTCTGGGTAGTTTTAAAGCAATAATGTGCGTTGGATGAAAACTATACAGTATTGGTTGAAAACTACCCAGATTCGGATAATTTTTTTAACCAATTGTCATGTGGACAGTTACTTTTATGTTGCCCAACATTTTACGAATGTAGGTCACATTATTATAATTATTATTATCATCATTATTATTATTATACATACTGAGACGAAAAAATATTTTTTTTTACATACATGTGCAATGATAAAGAACCGATATTTACTGTTATGTCATAAGTTCACTTGAAATACTTGTGTTATACTATGTAATTATATACCACTTTATCAACAAATGCATTCTAGAAAATAAGTTACAGTAGGAATGGGGAGTTTTTTAATGGAACAAAATAATCGGTGATTTTCACTGACTATGTGCTGTAAGCTATTTAGGTAGGTGTTTCATAAAGCTGTTCGTAAGTTAAGAGCGACTTTAAGAACGACTGGTGATCCCTTCTTGTGGTAAATGGTATATTCGTTGGCGATGGTTTAGCGCGTAAGAAAGGATCACCAGTCGTTCTTAGAGTCGCTCTTAACTTACGAACAACTTTGTGAAAAGGCCCCCTGATCCCCAGTGGCTCAGAGTACACTAATAAAAATCGCTGACTATTTGTTTTATATAAAAAGCTTCAGTTGTATGTTTTACCTATATTTTACTTATTATATTTTGATATTGGATTTGATATGTATATTCATGCAATATTTAAGACTACGTTTTTAATAAACAAATTATGTATACTGAAAGGTTATGCTGAAGTGATAGAGTTTTATTTTGATATGATAATACCATGATCATCAGATTGTAAGATTGCCTCTCAAAATGTTGCGGCTTGACTCGCTTTATTAAAAAAATATATTAAGTGCCTGCGCAGAACAGACTTCTCGTCCTGTGCATACGCGTATGTTTGGCCAATTTAATTTCCTAACTTCGTCACAGAAATTACGACGCAGATCTAACTGCTGCCTTAAATGACCTTGCAGTGAAAACCTATTTTGTGATTATGTTTTGTTTTGCTTTTCAATTTTACATCAGCACCCCCAAAGTCAAAATGTTGCTCCCAGTGCCCTGACCGCCATGCTACGTTTAATTAATGCCACAGCGGGGTCGATGAACAGAATCCCGATTGACCAAAACTATACAAGTGGTCGGTTAGGGTTCGGTTTTGTTTGCGCGACAGTAGCATCATACCTGTCAAATATTTGTTTTCGAGAAATATTTCACAATACACAATGTGATAAAAACAAGTACTACATTATTTGAAATTATTCAGTATGATTTTAATATACCAACAATGTAACAAAACCAATGCATGTCACTAGACATTATGAATGACATTGAATGACATGAAATCTACTTCAATTTACATGCAGTGTATGAAAATTACAAATAATGCTTTCGAAATGAATTGAAATATACTTCATTATATTAGATGTATATAGAGTTTTCAGCACAAACTATAAAATGTAAAATATATTTTTTCTAGATAACTTTGTTGAAGTGACACTACTGAAAAATATCAGCACGATCATAAAAATTCGATTATTTTTATGCAGTGTTCTTTTTTTTTAATCTCATATTATCTTTTCTTGTCCCTGTTCTTCTCTTTCTTCTTCTTTTTCATCAACATCGTCATCATTAACATCACCATCTTCACCTCCTCCAAAGCCGCCTTCTTCTTCTCCTTCTTCTTTTTCTTTTTCTTCACCGTCTCTTCTTCCTATGCTCCACATCCTACTTTATTTCTTGTATTATTTTCTTTTCCCCTCTTAATCTCTTCTTTCATTTACACCTACTATTCAAGATATCTTGGTGAATACTATGAATACAAATATAACAGAATAAAAAATAGGTTAAGCAATTTCAAAATTGTATTATTTACTGTAATTGCTATAACTTATGATTTATTTAAGCTATTCTTTGGAATTCAATAATTGATGAATTAAAAAATATGATTAAAGATCTTGACATGATCAAAGGAGATAGACCAACTAAACAATAAATAAAAAGCTTTCATTTCTGCATGTTTTGCGTTTAAATTATCATGATCGTTTTAATATTTCACTATTAAGATTGCGATGAACGAGTGCATCAAATTTTATTGTGGCGCAAGCGCTCTTTTCGTTATTTTTCTTAATATCTACGCTACATTGCATTATCGTTATAGTATCATGTAAACAATCTTTGGAACTATGTTTCTTGGCAAACACGATGCTACACATATAACCTTACATTGAATACTTTATCTAGCGTCATACTTAAACACAAATAAGTACAAATACATTCTAGAAAATATTGAAGGTCAGGTCAACCCAACAAAAGAGTCGATTTGAATAAATAGAGGGAAAATGGAACAAAACATTTGACAATTTATCGAAATCCGAGGTAAAGTAAGACAATCTGATTTAACTTTTTAGATTTACTTATTTGAAAAATCAGTGATATGCATGCCATGTCACACACCCATTGTTCCCATTTAAAAATTCTTATTTAAAGGAGAATGAAACCCTTGAAACCAGCTGAATCCATATCAAAGAGAAAAATCAAAGAAACATATTGTTGAAAGTTTGAGGAAAATTGAATGAATAATAAGAAAGTTATGAGCATTTGAATATCGAGATCACTAATGCCATGTAGATCCTCCCATTGGCAATGCGACCAAGATCTGTGATGTCACACACGTACAACTCCCTCATTACTTTAGTACTTATTTCACTTATATTCTCACTTTAATAGAGTCTATCACAAGGTGAGGTGTTCTTTTTATGAGAGGACAAGTACAGAGGTTTCACAACATTATATCATTGATGAATCGTTTGTCATATGATTAGAATGAGCAAAAAGAGATGTTTTGGTGTATATGTTCAGTGTCCAAAATGGGAGTGTTGTTCATTTGTGACATCATAGATCTTGGTCGCACTGCCAATAGGAGGATCTCCATAGCATTAGTGATCTCGACATTCAAATGCTCATTACTCTTCTATTGCTAGTCCTATTTTACTCAAACTTTTGTTGATCTTATTCTTTGATTTTTCTGCTTTCACAAAAGCTAACTTGCTCCAAGAGTTTCATTCTCCTTTAATAAACGGATGTGGAATATTTCGATTTACCTCCCTAACATGATACGTAAAACTTAGTTTGATTTGTGATGGAACATGAATTACCATTCACTGTAATTCGTATAGATTTGTCATCCTCTGTAGTTTTCGATACTTTACATAACATGACATAGGATTTGTGCGTAACATCATCAGGTCACTTTACAATGCTACCAGGATATGCATGTAAATGTTTTCCAAAAAAAAAAATTAAGCGAGGTTTAACTTCCCCCTACTTGCTAAACTTTAAATTCTAATTTTGAAGAAATTGTTAGTATTTTCCCTACCGGGTATTCCTTTGTATGTTATAATTAACTTGTTGAAATAGACAAAACTTTTGACATCACAATACAAACGATATAGATATAAATATAAATATTTCGAGTGTAGGCCAATGCGTATATTCAAATTTTAAGACATATCAGATTTTACACTATATAGGTACAATTTTATGTGATAATCATTATATACACATATAATAACTGAATTTGCAAACAAACATCTGTTCTCAATCTCCCTGTTAAATTCAGTAGAAAATTAAAGCGTACAGTTATGTCATATTTACAATGATGTTATTTTCAGTGACGATTTATTAACAGAGTCATAATTATACAAATATTACATCATATCTATTTTCTATCCAAACACTTCCTGCCATTTCACCGTTAACGCCAATGCATTGCCGATCTATAAGCAGGAGGGTGTTTCATAAAGCTGTTCGTAAGTTAAGAGCGACTTTAAGAACGACTGGTGAACCTTTCTTGTAGTAAATGGTATATTGAATTGGCGATGGTTTAGCGCGTAAGAAGGGTTCACCAGTCGCTCTTAAAGTCGCTCTTAACTTACGAACAGCTTTATGAAACGGCCCCCAGGTATCAATGTACAAAGCGTTCGTCGCGTCTTACAGCATACGAAAAAAACTTCCAACCCATTATCAAAAAGCCGATATCATACACTCAGCATGGTGCATATCACTACCACCCACACGCGCACACGCACACAATTACATCACTGCGCAGACATTCTCATGCAAACTCTTTCTAGGTCAAAATTATTTAGGTCCATGTCATAGACGTTTGAAGCATGCCTATTTGAGGTACATACATATGTAAAATGAAAACAAAAATGTGTACTCTATCAATTTCAAACTAATCTTATCAAATCATTTCATATCAGTTGGTGAAAAATGGCAGGCCTACTGCCGTAGATTTGCTTAAACTCATATTCTAAATGACGACCAAAAAACAAATTCGCACTAAAAAAAAAAGAAATGTTAACTAAACATTTGAAAGGTTGGAGGAGTGACAACATTTTCTAAATGTTGCATTTAGCACTTTAAATGGTTCTACCCAACACTTAAAATGTTTGATTAAGCTTTATAAAAGGTTGGATGTAACATTTGGAAAAGGTTGTTACTCCTCCAACCTTTCAAATGTTGATTTAACATTCGAATTTTTAGAGTGCGTCTATCTCGCGGCATGGTAAATTTACCATACGAAAGTTTTCTTTGGAACATATTTACAGTTTATTCTCCAGAAATAATTAATTTATTTAAATATCAGACTTTATATCAAGGCCTATTGTTCAGTACCCTGATTTCAGCATTCCATTTGAAATATGAAAAATGTTTTAAAATAAATTAGATACATTTAAAAATATAAAAATCAAAGTTAAGGGCTTCGTAACACACGAAAAGGTTATCATTAAAACAAATACCATGCAAACTGTTGCATGCTGGAACTCCCAGCATGCATTCGATTCATTATTTAATAAGCATGATTTGATTCTTGCAAAAGGATTGTTACAGTAAGTTTAGCATAAATTACAGACTAAAGAGCACTGAAAACAATATGTTAATTGTAAATTAACGTGGTTTGCCTACATTCGACTGCTGGTCAAAAACATGTAAATGATTGTTGGATTATATGCATGATTTTAACTAGGCACTAATTCTCCATTATTTTCTTCGTTTTCTGGTACCCAAACTAATAGGCTAAATTTCATAAAATAGTAAAGCTAGAGGCGCTCTAACATCTTAACTTCTTCTTTAAAGTTATATTTTTTTCTAATGAGAACACAAATGCGACGAAATAAAGGAAGCGCTGAGAGCTACGAACAATGAAGGCGCTATCACATGTGCGCTCGATCTCCACTGATCAGATTTGGCCGTCCATAGTCCAGAGTTGCCACCTGCCATAAGAAAATGGTTGTGTATATATATAATTGAAACAACTATAGGCAATCCGGGCTTATATATAAATAAATGGAGTAAATTTCATTGACCAGAATGCTAAAAATTTCACAAAAATCTGATAACAAATAACGAAGTTATTGAATTGTCAAGTTTAAAATATTTTTGTGAAACAGGTAATTATGCACATCGTCATGGGTGTCCATTAGGTGGGCTAATGATGTCATATCCCTATTGTCCTTTTTCTTATGTTATGACATGAAATCATAATTTCATTTTTCATACTTGTGTGAATAATCTCCTTTATGATAAAATAGGTGGCAGAAATGGATATCTAATGAATTAAATCAGTTTTCATCCAAATTATTTAGTTAGTTTAGTTTACTCCAACGATATTGTAGGACCATGCCTGTTCAGCGACCAAGGAGAATGTCTATTGCTGCTCTTCTTCAGACAAAATTAGATGCGCTACTTATGATGGCAGGGAGAAGTGGCAGGGAAAAACCTCCATGAAAAACACACGAAAATCGAAAATCACTCAAAATCATAGGCAATCTTCTCCCAATGCTTATCCAGTCCATTCTTAAATAAAATCACTGAACAAGCAGTAACTACATCTTCTGGGTGACTGTACCATACATCTATCACTCGGTTAGCAAATAAAAAAAACCGCACATTAAGACGTGAATATCTTTTCCCTAGCTTTAGGAAATGACCACGTGTTTTACCACCATTTCTTAGACAGAAAAGCTCAGAACTTGTATCCTAGTAACCACGCAGATATTTGTACGCATCAATCATGTCACCTCTTTTTTCATCTGTGACTGAGTGATGGCACTTTCAGGAGGCGAAGACGTTCAGAGTACGAAATGTGTTTAATACCTGGGATCAATTTAGTGGCTCTACGTTGGACACTATCTAACCGCCTCTGCTCACCCAGCTTATACGGTGACCACGCAGCCTGGCCATACTCTAAGATTGGGCGAATAATATACTTCAACAAAAGCTTAATAGAGGTCTTATTCAAATGAACAAAAAATATTCTTTTAATACCACTTTGTAACCACTTTAGAAAGACGTGAGTCTACTTGAACTCCTAAATCTCTCTCACTCTCACATTCCCGTAGAACAATCGATTTCGAACCTTTGGTCCTAATGATACTCAGAGTCAGACCTACTTCTTTCAATCTTCAAAACAGTACATTTATCTGGGTAAAAAATATAACTGCCACTTATCAGCCAAGGCCTCAAGCTCAGTCAAATCATCTTGCAATTTACCGGTGACCCCTGGAACATCAGAACGAACATACAACTTAATATTGTCAGCAAACAGCTTGGCTGAAGTCTGCACCGAAGCTGGGAGATCATTTACATATATTAAAAACAAAATGGGGCCGAGAACACTGCCCTGGAGTATTCCACTGCAATCTTCTGACCAGTGGGAGTGTTGACCACTGACAACGAACCTCTGACGTCTACCAAGCAGAAAGTCTCTAATCCATGCATGCATTTTACCTTTGACTACAAGAGCTTGAAATTTGCTAAGAAGTCGGTGATGGGGAACAGTGTCAAAGGCTTCCATAAAATCCATGGACACTGCATCTATACTACCGCCACCATCCAAGGACTCACTCATCCAGGACTTCTAAAAACTGTGTAGTACAAGAACGTCCAGCAATAAAACCTTGCTGATGAACAGAGAGGAGGTCATTCTCCTGGAGATGACGAATAAGAAGCTTTCAATTAAACTTTCATATAACACATGTCAGACTGACAGGCCTGTAGTTTCTACCCTCTGACATGCTACCCTTCTTGAATACCGGGGTCACATTAGCACTCTTCCAGTCTTCAGACAAAACTCCTTGTCCTACACTTTTCTGAAACAGAATGAAAATAGGTAAGCAAAGTACACCAGCTAACTCCTTGAGTACACGTTGATGGATCTGGTCTGGTCCAGGGGCTTTACTTGGTTGCAATTTACACAGAAGATTGAATACATCATTCGAGGATATCTCTATGTCATCAAACGGAGCAATAAAATCAGCCAAAGTGGGAACTGGCACGTCATTCATATTCTCCTGAGTAAATACTGATGTGAAAACATCCTGCAAAACTTCAGCATTTTCCTTGTTCGAAGTAGTAGTACTCCCATCAGGTTTGACAATGTTGGCAACTGATTCCCGGAGAGTGGAAAATATTTGAATAAACATAAATTCATGTAACAAATACAAAAGAACCAGTGGGGATATGAAATCACCAGTTTGCGCATTAAATAACGACACAACGACATGCATAAAACTGTTTTCATGTGCCTAGTCAGGGTCCTTAATATGTACCCACATCTACGGGACCTCCTGAAAATGAAAATCATTTTCGATTGTTTCAATGGGAAATAATTGATATACATTTACCTAGTTTAGGTTTGTCTATGTCAATGAGAAATATTCAAAATCCTTAATTTCGATTGAATTCGTGCATGGTTGTTGTTAGTATACTGAAAAAACATTGGCGGAAAATAGGAAAGTTATAAAAAGAATATGAGTACTGAATATAGGCCCACCAATGTAATGCTACCGTCACATTTCCCCTACGGCGACCATACGACGAGTCGAAAACAGCCGTTATATTCACTTTTATTCAAACCACCTATATATAGCTGGTACAAAACGGCTGTTTTTTAGACTAGCCTACGGCCGCCGTAGGGAAATGTGACTGGGTATAACAGACTCCAAACGGACCGATTATATGCCATTCGAAACAATGTAATAGCTTTGATCGGTCTGGAGTCGGCTTTGTTTGTGTGACTGAGGTATTACCTGTATCTTGCATCGTTTGTCTAGCTTCGGGTGGGAGAGTGGTAACAATATCCTCTGTATAATAAAAGAAATACGTGAATTATAGACATGAATTTAAAACGAAATCAATTATGATGATAAAGATTCTTTAAAAAGAAAGGGATTGTTCAACTTCATTCCGGATTTGAATTTCGAAATCAATTATGATGATAAAGATTCTTTAAAAAGAAAGGGATTGTTCAACTTCATTCCGGATTTGAATTTCGAAATCAATTATGATGATAAAGATTCTTTAAAAAAAAGGGATTGTTCAACTTCATTCCGGATTTGAATAATCATAGTTCTTTTTCTTGCAGCTAAAGCTTTAATAATAATTACAAACCTTTAGGGGCTTTTAGGTCAGACAAGAATCCCCTGAGTATATTCTTTTTAGACAATCGGTGTTTTAATTGCTGCAATGGTGATGGCTAATTACTAATGTCCATATTGACTCCGAAGTTCATAGTACAAAGGGAAAATAAACACTTTCTTACTTCAAATCATCTTCTGATACGTATGATACTACCGCAAGTAGGACTTCACATGCCACATGTTCGTTAACCTACACGTAAGTTACTCAATCCATTAATGTACGGAATGTTTTCTATAGTTTAAGAATTTTAGAAAGTAGGTTTTCTCACCGAGTCTTGTCCTGAATTTGAAGTCTGCGCAGTCCCCAGTGCCGTACATGTTCCTTGGACATATCTGCCCTTCGTAGGTGCTGTCGTCCGAGAGGTCACGAAGAATGAAAGTTTGTTGGGCCGACCAGGCGTCGGGACGAGGATACACGGTGTCTGCTAAGGGCTGCTCTGGATAGAATCGTACACTGCTTCGTCCATTTACGTCCTAATGAAGTAAAGTAATATCGTGATAATTGTGACGGTAATATATAGGCCCTAACAACAAATGAAATAATAGCTAGCCCTACAAGTGACACCAATCATGCTATTAGGAATAGAAGAACTGTAAAAGTAACGATAAAGATGATTATTATAATAATAATAACAATATTTATTATTACCAACAGGGTTAGGGTGATATATAACAATAATGACAATGACACTGGCAATGGTGATGCTTATGGTGATATCAAGAATAGAAGAGTAGTAATGATAAAGATGATGATAGTGATTCTCATTGAACCCTAACTCGTATCTTTTCCTCGTAAGTCTCTCTTGTTCCTTCCCTTCGAAAAAACTGTAGCATTACCAGAAAAAAACTTTCCAATCAATTTAGTCATAATGTCTTCTTTAATTGTAAGGCACATCTTCTGCAATTACATCTTAATTGTATGACAGAAGTCCATAATGATAAAAGTAACAATAATAGATTATAACACCATTGCATAGTGATCATTCGCAAATTAGATCCGATACTTATATGACTTTGAATTCGTCGTTACCTCTATCCATGTCTTTCTGTAGTAAATATCATATGCCTCGATCTCTATGGTGTCCTGAAGTGCCTCTTGAAGATTAGCTCCAGGTGTCCATCGTAATGTGTAGATGTGACGGCGAGTGCCATGGAAACTACTGGTAACCTGAGGGGCCAGAGGGCGTCCTATATTCAAGGATCAATTGCATAAAAATATTTATAACGAGAACTATGATTCTAGTGAATAGCAGTTCTAGCCCGCAACCAATATCTATCTTCAATAAATATAATTTGTTTGATAAAAAAATGTCAGGAACCAATGTTTTGAAAATTAAAATTTTAAGAATATTCAATTCTCTCTGAAAAAGTTTTATCATATTTGGCTTCTTTCCTTTACCGTTATCTGCACTAAAAACTTGCCCTCAATTCTTGACCACTCGGGATTTTAAGATTAAGTATCGTATTTTTGACAGTGCTATGTTCATCGATGACATTTATGACGCATTGGTATTATTCTTGGACCTCTAGTCCTTCGCCTTTGATCCTTGGTCTTAAAATGGGCAGTTCGGATTACCAAATTCATTTTTGTTTTAATTATTGCTGGTAACATTGATATGATTGGTGTTTATTCCGCCAATGAAACCGCCATCTCTGGTAAAATTGCGTTTCTTTAATCAATGAAGACTACCCGGTATGTACTGGGCTACCGATATGGTACAAGTCGCTGTAATAATGCACCATCTTGCGTCTGTGGCGAAAGTACTGATAAATAAAATGGCGTCGCAACGACGTAACTCACCACTGACTTGAATAGTGGTATTTGATGACCCCAGTCGATTGTATGCCACGCACGTGTAGTTTCCATAATCCCGTCTCGGATCCAATGATATTATGACGAGTCTGTGGAAAAGATTGCTATGTGATCGTTCCATCGGAGATATCGATATTAGGAATCGTGATAAAGTCAAACGTGAATTGACGGCAGTTGCATGATTATAACACGAGGTGGTACAAATACACATAATGTACAAATTGAAGCTTGGCAAGACATGAAATTGTTAGTTGATGGAAACATTGAAGGCAAATACATGCACACTGACTAACAATGTACATACACAGGAGATCATCGAAAAAAAATGATAGTTTAGGTATTGATTCAAATTATGATATTTAAAGATAATAAGCCAATCTACTATTATGCATAGGGGCAGGTTAAATGTGTTCTGTCAAATTATCTTGAAGACTGAGAAACACAAATCCTCAGCGTTGATCACAATTTTCAATTTGACTTTAAAAACCGTAGCTTTTTAAATTTCAATCTTTTGTTTCAGCGTCCAACATAAGTTTGAAATACTTTCATTGTAAAAATACTTAAAAAGACTATTACATTCATGGTGCGCTAGAGTGCATACGAGATTGTGAATGAGTGCTAAACTACGGTGAAAAAAAATAGTTTACATATTTCATAGAGATATTCAAATGAGTGAGAGTAATGAATTAAAAAATAAATAAAAGTAAATTAATTGATATGAATTAAATAAGTTCAGCCATGTCAGCTTATTATAGCCAAAATGTGTTTCTGTAGCTGTTATAATAGTCAATATTCACTAGTAGCTGGGAGAGAGAGAGAGGAAGTAGGAACGATACAAACAATAAGACAATAAGCGCGAAGCGCAATATATTTTCATTTATTTGCGTCTTTGGAATAAATGTATGCGTTCCTCATGCAGGTTTCAAATTATTACATGAATACAAATAGGCCTCTCTCAATACAGGAGTATGGGGTTGATGACGAAATGTTCTCCCGCTACTTGCCTAGTAAAGTTCTCATAACAAAGCAAAGGAATCCTGCTCGATTGTGTTAGTGGAAACGGGGACAGCGGAAGAAACGAGACCGAGGTGATGGAGAAAGGGGTTAGTTACACTGAAACAGCAATAGAATTGTGTTAGTATCAGGAGAATGTTTAGGATCCACACAATGAGTTAGTACGCCACACCATGCACAAAAATAATCAATAAGTTAGAAGTGGTGTTCGTGAATGAAAAAGGATAACATTACAAGTCAGTTTGTGTTTAGAACTGGAAGGTGTGAGTCTGATGGGTTTGTGTAACCTTGACCATTTATCCAGCATATTTATACATACTATGGCGCGCCACTTCTATTAGATTGAGAGACCGTTAAATTCTTAATTTTTTGCAAGTTCCATTTATTAGTGGTGACTTGCATTTTCTAATGTCAAAGTATTTTTTTTTCTAAAGTTGATTCCTGATTTGTGTCATGCATTTCTATTTTGTTTGGTAGATTGAATATATCAGCTTGAGAGCTGCCTGTTTTGTTTTGTTTTCAAATAAACCAATAAAAAAATAAAATTTAATTCAATTTCTTGATATCAAAAATTGTGAATTTGAATTAACAAGACATGATTTTGATACATTAAAACGAATGATTTTTTTTATACAACGAAATCGATTTTCTGGCATGAAGATTTTAAATCTTGACATACATAATTACAATTTACTGATAAACGGCTTGACATGCGTACGTCGACACACGCTGTTTAATTGTCCACGGGCCCACTGCAGAGAGAGAGCTACGTTTGATTAAAACTCAAAATATCGAGTTTAAGTCCCTAATACGCACTGTTGATTGGCTGAAAGTCGATTTGAGTTTAAAATGTTAGAGTTGCGTTTGATTGCACTCTTGCTACAACCAGCCCCTAATGCCACAGTCCCTTAATGAGCATACTGATATCACAATTATGGACAGCAAGTGAGCAATAAACCTTCATCTTTTATCAGAAATTTATTAAAGTTTTCAGACATTGATTAAAGTTTTCATTTGTATGAAAATAAAAGAAAGAATAAAAAGATAAATTGATTGGTTTTATTCATTATACTGACGATTGGCCTGTATAGAATTAAGACAGGTAACTTAAAATATCATCCAGGATAGTCGAGATTCCTTTTAATATTTCTACTGGGTTGTTTATCCTGCACAAGAGTGAAAGCTTAGAGAGAAATCCCTAATATTACACTGAAGAATACGTAGGCTATCATGTCGGTCCTTCGGGTAAACCAAAGCTCATAGTTTGGTTTTCATGCTCTTTTTATACATATTTCTCAAATAGATCTCTTAAAGTATTCTTGGCATCCGATTACAATTATTCCCATTTTTTTCATTCGCATTGACGTAACCAATGTCAGGATGTTCTCTGGATTGTCGCTGCAATGTTATGCTACCGTCACAACGAAACCGACTCCAATCCAACCAATGGCATTATGTTATTGGAAAAAACGTAATAGAAATGGGGCCCGTTTCATAAAGAACTTTCAACTGTTGTAACTTTGCCATAATGGCAACTACCATGGCAACAGGGCTCAGCAGCCAATAGTAATCAAGGTTTCCATGGTAGTTGCCATAATGGCAGTTACAACAGTTGCAAGTCCTTTATGAAACGGGCCCCAGGCCGATCTGGGGCCCGTAACACAAAGCTTAGCAATGGTCGTAGAACGTTTTTCTACAATTGATTGCATAGACTTCACTTGTACAATCAATCGTAGAAATCAAACGTACGATTAATCGCAAACCTTTGTGTTACGGGACCCTGGAGTCAGTCTCATCGGTGTGACAACGGGGAGATTTTGAACCGCGGCACTCGACGGATTTAAGAACACAGTAAAACTATTGAAAAATGCCCGTAAAATGACAAAGGTCAGCTGGGAAGTCTTTGGTGAACAGTAGTTTCATCCTAAGTTTCAGAGCTCAGGGCCCTGGGAACAATTTTTGAGAAGGGGTGCTGAGATAAATTTGAATAAAGCAAAAAGCAAAACAAAAAGAAGTTTTCACAACTAAAATGGAGATCAAATTGGTCCCAAAAATTTGAAAAGCAAAACAAAAAAAAGGCTTCATTACAAAATAGGGGTCGTTTTGGTTACAGTTTACATTTTGACACTTCTTCCAGAATACCTGGGAGTGTTCCGTATGAAGAATAATACACGTAACACCCCCAAAGTAATTTTTGGGGTGCTTCAGTTCCCCCAGCACCCCCGCTTCCCAGGGCAATGTCGGAGCTGACGAAAATTTGCAAGTATATCATTTGTCCTGAGTACAAGACGAAACTGCTGTTTTGATTCACCCATTAACGACAATGACTTCTTTGTTGTTCATTGTCACAAAGGGCATTAAGCAATACATTTTCTCCGTTCTTTATTCCGTCGTGCATTGTAGAGCAAAAATTCTACCATAGCGTTATGGTCAGATCTAGAACACTTGAAGCCATACCACACGTTTTGTATGGACACCACCCAGTCCTACCTGTTATCTGAACTCTGCGATGTGAGGGTAAGGTTTTTATTGTCTTTCATCCAGTAGAATCTGGCTTTCGGTACAGCTTTGACGTTACACTGGAGCAGAAGATACTTCCCCTCCCCGACGCGAATGTCTGGAGAAAGGGTCTGTACTTCGGGAGCATCTGAGGGAGAAAATGAAACCAGAGGCTAAGGTTAAATTTGTGTCCGGCGAGAGTTTCATGAGGAATTTTGTCAGTGATTAGGGAGTTTCCGCACAGCGACTTACGGAGGATTAAAAAACAGAGAAAATTTATTGTCAAATGCCCTTCATTACAAAGAACATTACCAAAATTGTTTGTTTGTTTTTTCGAAAATTGGTGAATCAAAACAGCAGTTTAGTCCTGGGGCCGTTTCATAAAACTGTTCGTAAGTTAAGAGCGACTTTAAGAACGAGTGGTGAACCTTTCTAACGCGCCAAATAATCACCAATGAACATTTAATGGTGAATATCGCTTACCACAAGAAAGGATCATCAGTCATTCATAAAGTCGCTCTTAAGTTACGAACAGCTTTATGAAACACGCACCTGGACTTTAGACAAACGATATATTTGCAATCATTCGTCAGCTTCGAAGCTTTGGACGAAACTACCGATTCACCAATATTCGACAAAGACCTCCAAGCAGTATTTTCAATACTTCTATTGTAATTTTGCCGAGAACGTCCGTACGACTTGGAGCGAAAACTCCATTTATCACCGACAGATGAACTACTGCGAGTCCTTATTGCATCCGACTAGCCGAGAGTAAATTAGTCACTCAGAACCACTGAAACTACTTCCCCAGTCATGCGAGTGATAACTAACACAGCCCTTCTAAACCTTTTTTTTTCTCGGGGACCACTTTAACTCTCATATTTTTTCGAGGCCCATCAACCAAAATTTTAGGAAAACGTCCATTTTAATGAAAAAAAAATATTTCGTAAAATTTGAACACAAAGCTCTGAAGCAGATTCAAAACAAACAGTTTGAGAACTAATCTGCATTCGCAAATATCCGGTAAATGGGCGACAATTAACTATATACACAATATGCATGCACACGAGGTTCACATCAAAGTTAGATCGAAACCATTATAGTGTGCATTTGCATGCCTTGCAACATGCATGATACCTAAAATAAAGCATGGTTAAGTTTTGTTTGACCCACGTAGACCGATCGGACGAAACATGTTCGGACAGGTCTATGAAATATACTACGGTTTAGTTTTCCCCCAATTTTTATTTTTCTCCATTTGGAGCTTCTAGTGGCCCACCTGAGAGAGCTTCGCGGCTCACCGGTTGAGAAGCGCTGAACTAACAAACAGAACATGTTATGATAACGCCAATGTGGTATGAGCTTACACATTAATCTAACACTGGTGTTGGACTGGTACAAGCAGTGGTGGAGCAACTTAACGGTATCGTTTCCGCAGTGAACCACGTTTAAGGTGAGAGTTACTATTCGTTTGTGGGGGCAAGACATTTTTGTGGTTGTTAACATTCTGACAAAATCACTAGCCAATTTTCTCCACTCTTTTTTAAAAATCCTAAATCCATCATTGCTTAATTTCCAATAAATCTTTCAAAAACAGAGGGCAGATCAAGTATTCAGCATACATCAATTTAGAAACAAAAAAAATCTTCCCTTAAGCAGTTAAATATCACTTTCACGATCCTCCCTAACACTCCGTAATAAACTAATATTACTATTACGAGACGCAAATTATATCATAGTTGACATCTATCGACTTACCTCGTTTATGCGCGGGTCATGCATTGAATACTGTTCTATTATCTATCTAAAATTCTATCATCTTTTTATTTCTGTTCATATTTCCTATAAGAAATACTATTAATGCGTTTCGTTCAACTTTTTGTTCAAGATTTCTTCCTCTACATAAAACAGTAAAACAATTTTATATTTTACGTATTAAAGCAAATTCAGGAAAGCAAATGATCATCTTCATACATAACATAGCTGTAACATTACAGTGAAAATATCGTAACTGAATCAAAGAAAAGAACCGGAAATGACGTACACTGAACCACGACATCGATGACCCTGCTGTCAGGGGGGTCACGACCCGAGACTCCATTTTCAGCGTCGCAAACGTACTGTCCACTCTGCTCCCGGGATATATTCAACAAGGTAATGTTATCACCTGAAAAGATAATGAACGACGAATATTAAAGTTGCAAATTTACAAAATAACAGTGATCACGATGACGATCACGATGATGATGTTAATAATTTCAGTGATCATAATAATCAATAATGATAGTAAAGTCCATGATACTAGTACTTCTACTGACAGTCACAGCAAGAACAAGAGCAAATGTCCATGATCATTGTTATCAATATTAGTTGTAGTATTAGTAAACATCATAATAATAGTAGTAGTAGTAGTAGTAGTAGTAGAAATAAACGTAGTAATGTTATTATCATTATCGCCTTTGCCATTACCATCATTATCATCAACACCATCATGATTATTCATGTCCTTCTCTTTTTCCTTCTTCTTCATCTTCTTTTTTTCTTATCATTATTATTGTTCTTACAATTTGTATCATTACCACCGTCATCATCATCATGAAGATGAAAATTAAACACATATTTTGATAATCAATATTTATTTTACGATAATACTTAAGATAATCATGCAATATTTTTTTTCAGCGGATTTATACAAGGTTGTCATCCCTTCATTCATCAAATCTAGACCTTGGTCCGATTCTGAGAAAAGTGTGAACGCGACCAGTATAATTAGCAAGAGTATTTTATAAAATTACCATGACCTGGATCGATTTGTAATAATTTCGTTAAGATTCCTCTTTCTCACAGCCTTTCTCTCTCTCTCTCTGTCTCTTGCTCTATCAAACTTAATATCCGAATATCATTTCGGTGGCGGATGGGATAATTCTTACTTGTGTACATCAAACGTGACTGGAATACATTTGAATATGGATACATTCGTCATGACCTACATTTGGGACTAGATACCTACCTCATATTGGATTGAGAGAGAGGGGGGGGGGGTAGAGAGAGGGGGAGCGAGGAAGAAGTATGTAAAAAAAAAGATAATGAAAGAGGGGAGAGACAGACAGATAGAGGGAGAGAGACAGATTATGTAAAGAGACAGAAGGGTGTCTAATGTCCTTCATCTCTCACACGATTACTAAGGTTGTCTCAGTTTATGATAATTAGACTTAAATGGGAAGTAAAAGTGATTTACATGATAAGAACAAGGAAAGTACATAATATTGTTAACGTTTTGGTTGGCGCCCTCTACGTTCTATGGTTATCACTAACAATCCACACGTCCATTCACTGTAAACATGTGGAAAATGAAGTTAATTACGAGGAATGGTTAATACATTAATGTAGGGAGCACAGTTTTCATTTTAAATAAATTGCATATTGCGCATTGCGAGGCTCAGTTCTGGTTTCGTGTTCCGCTATTCAATGTAACAAACAACCGATGGGGACGATAAAATGAGAAGAAAAAACATAAAAGAATAAAAAAAAGGTAGAGTATAAAATAAATTATACAAAATGATAATGGTTGAAATAATAATACAATATATTATTTGATCGCCATGAACATCAGTTATAGTTAGCATCATTCATTTGAAGAGGGGTTATAAAAATGTGCGAACGAATCAACCCTTTTATCAACGTTCTTTACAATCTTCTACAAGAAAGCACTTCTTGTCACAGTCCCATTGCATTTGAATGAATTACCCGAACGCCTCCGATTCATAAAAGACATTAAACAATTTAAACGGGAAAAGGCAAAACGGGAATAAATAGGGACTAATGCTGGAATCTATTCTATTCTTTCTCCTCATTTTGTACATATCTTATCCCTTTTCATGTGTATATACAATTTTTGCTTACATTTAGGTAACATTTGTACAGTATCATTTTCCATAGCTAATTATGATTATTTCATTATTTGATTTTTAATATTAGTATTTATGCTCTATTCTTTGTTTATATTTAAATATGTCACCATGTTTGATATTTGTGTTTGCTTACGAAGGGCCCCAACGAAAACCAGCTTGTTGCTGATTGGGCTACCCTTCTTTTAAATATTTGAAATAAATTAATAAATAAATCATGCTTAAATTGTTCTATTGTCCGAGATTTATATAAAATATCGTCAAAAGCTATTGCACCCAAATGCCAGATTAGAACAAATCACTTGTGTTTAATCGAATAATATTCATAATATAACGACGAATGTGTAAAAAAGATAATAAAGATAAAGGTAAATAGGGAGAACACTTTTACGGTTTTTTCCAGTTTGAAAAACGAGTCAAATTTGTGATTTGTCCACCTTTGACCAAAGCCATCTTTCTCTTTAAAGGTTGCCAATTTTATATTGTCTCACTGATAAACGGCTTTCCGCTACTGTAAGCATGCCGTCGCGACAATACGCTTTATAGCGCTCGTGGGGAGTCCGCACCGACGCGATGGTGTCAACTTAAACTATCATTTATTCATAGTTTTTAGAGGAGGCACTTTGCCTCCGGTATCGTTCACACTATCCCCAAATTGACAACCGTTATTTTGTTGTGTGTGCGTGTGTATGTGTGTGTGTGTAACTGCACGGGATGCTAACAAAAAATAATAAGATAATAAACCTAAACGTTCTCAAACGTACGCATACGCGCACCATCACCCATCCCCATTCCACTCACACAGCCTCAACTCACACAAACGCACACACTCCCACACAATACCTGTACGTTCGACCTCTACGCGCACAAAAATGATGTCCCCACAGTAACGATTACTGGCTCCATTCATATTACACACATCCATACTCAAACCCTTATATTACGCATATGACACAGACACACACACATAAGATCCCCTCATTAAAGACTAATCACAGGCACACACACATCCTCAAGCAAACGTCATAATGGAATAGGGGCCCGGTTCATTAAAGTTGTGAAAATAATGCAATAACAGTATAAATCTATTGAAATTATTCAATTTGATTGGCTGATAGCAAACTTGTTACAGAAATTGTGAATTTGTGATTATGACATGTCTTTATGAAACAGGACCCTGAATCGGAGTCGGGTCACCTAACATTCTGGAGCAGAATCTCTACTTGGCTCCTTGGATAATGTTACTCTGGAGGGGCCTTGTTGGTCAAGGCTATCCCTTGATTCCATGGCAGTGGGAACAAACCTCTTAGTCAAGGCTTTATAGTCAATTTATATGCAGAGACAGGTGAATAGCGGAAGCAGCTGTGTTTATGATGTGAAGAAATAGTAGATACAATAGCAATCTCACTTGTACTGTTTATGACTGCAGCACTCCAGAAAGATAGCAATTGCTATAATGATGAAACATTTCCTTTGAGCAAGCCCACACGAACCACGTTATCCTTAACTTCAAACCTCCTATTGCTTTACGCATCTATGGGGTTGTGTCGACGCCGCGAAGCCTTAAGTAAACCACTTCCTTAATTTACTCTTACAGGGGCTACATTCCAATGCTTCCCACGTCTTAAAGAAAGGGCAAATTATCACAATTTGTGATGAATGAGGTCTGTTTTACACGCACATCAGCGGGCAAGCATTTTAATATAAGTGAGTGAGGAAATATGGATGTCTCAACTAGTGATATCCTCCCTAAAAATTAATAATTTTTGGTCATATATTATGTTATGATTTTTTTTGGGTGCTTCATGTTATATTCTTGATCTTAATCCAGTTATCGGGCAGGAGGATTAAGATAGTAGTTTGAGCAAATCAATATATATTGAGAAGATACAATATCATTTTGAACCATATCGTGTGACCTTATTATAAGATCCATAAAAATATAAAGAGAGTAAGTGAAAAAGTATTGTTGCTTGTCCAAAAAAATAAAAAGAATTTTAGACGTTTTTTTTCAAACTAAGTGAAAAAAAAACACGTCCTCCCGTCGAGGACCCCTTATCATAAACCTTAGCCATTAATTTTGGGATCGATTTTTACAATTGCTCATACACAAATATCAATGCAACCAATCACATAAATCAGCCCGAAATCAATCGCTTAATGTTATGATGGGAGCCCAGAACAAGGTTATACACGTTCAATTTGCAGATTAAAAGATCCAATATCCTGCATTTCAACATCAATTAGTAAATAACTAAATATTATCAATGAAATTGAACGGTTAGCATGATTGGGCATAATGCGTTGCTGTATAGATAATTGATTAAAATCTGTGCACGCGTTCTCGATTGGGAAAATATATGCAAGACTTTCTCTACTTGAATATGGATATTTTATTTCTTCGATTGAAAATCATGGCCTTAAGTGATCACATACCCAAAATTTTGCAATTGTAGTAGTGATACCTAGTAGCAATCCCTTCTGGAAAACACACAGTGTCCAACAGTGTGTGCCACAGTGTGTTCACAGTGTGGAGCACACTGAGGCATCACCTTCACACTGTTAAATTTGATCATACCAACAGTGTGAAAGACATATTCGCATAGTCGACCATGTGAACACTCTGTGAACAGTCACACTGTCGAGGTGTCCACAGGGTGTAAATACCTTCTCATTGTAGAATTTGAGCATTTTCACACTGTCCACAATGTGAACACGCTGTGGCCATACTGTTCTTTTTCCAGCATGGTTATTCCACTTTTGAAGAGCTCTTAATACATCGTGAAGATGGGTTGCAACGACCATAAGCGGTCACACGACATTTGCTGCTGCGATCATTGCTCCTGGCTTAATTTCGTCTAAGATGAAAGGGTCATGGTTAGGGTTGCAATGGGATTTTATGTTAGGTCAGTGTAGTGTATATTGTTAAACCCAGGATTAAACTTGCCAGGTTATTCGATTAGTTTGTGGAATTTAGAGCGGAGCAATTGTCACTGGAGTGAATGTCATAGGACCCTTTAAACACTGAGTAGATTACCCTATTGATGTACCCATCCCACAAAAAGTAGGCACTTTCTCCACTCCATGTGGATCATTCTAACAGGAGATCTTAAGCTCTTACGCAATACTGACAACATTCTACCGGGTATCCAAAACATCTTAGAGTGGCAAAGTGTAGTTAACGTCTTGTCAATGGGGGGGGGGGGGGGGGGTGAGGGGGAATGTGATTCGAACAAATGACCATGAGCTTATATAAAAGCAAAGAGTCAGAATAAAGGTATTTCTAAAAATGAAATCGAACTCCATACCATACCATGTGGTATATTCCAGAGGCGCGACCACTAGACCACAACTACAGGCATACATAAGTTATTCATAAGTTCCCCGTATAAGTTCTACGATTTAACAAGTGGTTTGTCACTCATTACAAACACTGTAATCTGCTATTCTTAGTAAATAATGGCAGTATGAAACAGAATATTCTTTCGTCACCACTAATTCGTAGGTTGTTCATTTATAAGCTCATGTCTGCTTTTCGTCAGTGTGATTTGCCAGCACTCTTAGAATTTTACTTTTACTAGACCTTAGCAACCATTATGTATCTTAGAACACCATGAATCAGGCTTGCGTGAAGGTATTTATACTCAACTTAAAACCATATATGTATCTTAGAACTCCACGAATTAGGCTTATGGCAATCATCCTTATGCCGGACTTAAAACAAAACATTTTAGTATCTCAGAACGCCATGTATCGGACTAAGGATAATCAAATTGTCCTCAACTTTAAAGCCCGTTATACATCTAAGAACACCATGTATCAGCCTTGGGGTAATCACCCTTATACCCAACTTTAAAAAACCATTAAGTCTCTAAGAACACCATCAGTTTAGCCTATACTCAATTTTAGAAACCATTATGCATCTAAGAATACGTTATTCTTAGATGCATAATGGTTTCTTAAATTGAGTATAAGCTTTGATGCATAATGGTTTCTAAAATTGAGTTTGTAAAATTTCTTAGATGCATAATGGTTTCTGTATCCGCTTTGGGATGATCACACTTATACTTAACTTCAAAAACCAATATGCATCTTAGAACACCATGTATCAGACTTGAGATAATCACCCTTATACTCAACTTTAAAAATCATTGTGCGTCTAAGAACACCATCTAACAGCCTTGGGATAATCACCATTATACTCAACTTTAAAAACCATAATGCGTCTAAGAACACCATATAACAGCGTTGGGGTAATCACCATTACACCCAAATTTAAAAACCATAATGCATCTAGGAACACCATGCATCAGTCTTAATATAATCAGCCTTATACTCAACTTAAAAAAACCCATTATGTCTCTAGGAAAACCGTGGATGAGATTGCAATTATCACCTTTAAACTAAACCCCCAAAACATATATGCAACTCAGAGCACTACGAATTAGGCTTATGGTAATCACCCATATGAATACACTTGAAAAATATGATTATGATTTTGTATTAGAACGGCGTTGATCAGGTGTATGATAAGCCTCATACTTAACAGTAGAAACATAAAAACCATTTTACATCTGTTACCTTGTTCAAAACTAAAGTAAAAACATTCCTTTTTTAGGAGAGTTACAATGAATAAATTTATTCATGTTGTATAATCTGTAGAGACGGTAGGCTTCTCTTTTTCCCGTAATTATAACTTAATCGTACCTTTGTATACATATCTTGTTAACTATTTCACTCTTTAAGTATTTTAATGCGTAGTTGATTATATACATATAGAAATTGCGCAATATAAATTATTATTATATATTAGAATCCCATGAATCAGGCTTATGATAATGACCATTATAGCTTATGCTCAACTTTAATATCATTTATTCATAAAATTCCGTGGATCGGGCTTAATAAGTTAAATACGCTCATACTGAAAAAAAAACCTTTGTGTACATTAGAACACCGTAGATTAGGCTTGATAACCTGGACCATGCTACTCAACTGAGGAACAGGATGATGATAATTTCTTGTCAGCAAACATGGAATCAAGATTTATGAACGTGACAATTCTAACAGCTGAAGGTAACATTTATCATCATAGACATGGCCATTTTCTAAATCACCTTATGACTATATTCAATGAAAATTGCTTTCCTACTCGTTTATTATTTAATGCGCCTTTCCCTAATTATAATTATTCAATTAAGACAAGGAGGCCTCTTGAATTCGAAATAATATTAGGAAACTCGACCCTTAGATTGTGGCTACTGCCTGCACTAAGGCTGCGTAAGAGGAAATTTTACATTCCAAGTCAGTTTTACTGTCTTTCCATAGTTGTGGATGGTCGGATCGATCGCAACTCCTTGTAAGACGGGCCCCAGAACCGCAAACCTGGTTGAAGTGCAAAAGGGTGAATAATTTAAAATATATATTTCATACGGGAATATGAATATATTACTACTATAGCACTCCTGGTACCCAGACCTATTTATCTTTGACAGTATACACTAGGGGCCAAATATGAATGTATTTAAGAATTCCCAGAACTATAAAATATGTATATACATATGTATATCCAAAGTGATGAAAACGCGATTAAAAACATAAGTAAATGACTCTTGTGATACTATTACTAATACTACTTAACTTGTACCATTATCGACACTAGTAGTAGTAATAGTAGAAGTACTACATGTACTACTACTACTACTACTACTACTACTACTACTACTACTACTACTACTACTTCTTCTTCTTTTTCTTCTTCTACTACTACTACTTTTGTCTGCTACTGCTACTTCTAATTCGACTACTTCTACTTCTACTATTACTACTACTACTACTACTACTACTACTACTACTACTACTACTACTACTACTTCTACTTTATACTACTACTACTGCTGCTGCAACTACTACTACTACTTTTTACTGCCGCTGCTACTACTACTACTACTTTTGCTGCTACTACTTCTACTTTACTTCTACTAACATGACTACTATTACTACTACTAGTACTACTACTACTATTACTGTTACTACTACTACTATTACTACTACTACTAATACTACTACTACTACTACTACTTCTATACTACTGTTACTACTAGTACTAGTACTATTACTTTTTATCCTCCTCATCCTACTTCTACTTACTACTACTACTAGTACTACTACTACTACTACTACTACTACTACTACTACTATTACCACTACTACTACTGCTACTACTACTATTACTACTACATCTACTACTACTACTACTCCTAGTCCTCCTACTACTACTACTACTATTTCTAATATTACTACTACTAACATGACTAATACTCATACTATTTCTGCTGCTCTATCTATCGTGTTTGTCATCTTTACTATAACAATATTATTTCTATAATTATTATCATCACCATTATCATCATCATCATCACTTTTACCATCGTCATCACCATCATCGTAAGCATCATTACCTACGTCTTGAAAGCATTTCAATGTTGGTACCTCACTGGAATTGATCACAGGGTGATGACAAATTTGTCTCTAACTTTAATATTTTCCCTTGAACTTGTTTTCCTCCTCCTCGTCTTGCAATATGCAAATCTGTCATCAGAGCCGCTCATCATTTAAGCCACAAAATCTATTATTCAACTCGTTTCTGAAATGCCATCTATTATCATGGATTCAACATCGCCTTTCTTCTGCACGCACCGAGCGAGTCATTATAGGCCATCCAATTGACACGTGAAAAACGTCCTCTCTATCACACGCAACTTTACCCAACCCACTTCACACGTGTAAAAGGGTCCTTTCTCGTGCGCCCTTATCTGGTTAATAAATACCACCCACTTCACACTGGCACAAATGTCCTCTTTATCACACGCCATGATAGACATTAGATACAGCCCACGTTATACATGTACGTGTAAATGGACCATTTAGTACACATCGAGCTATTCATCAAATGCCACCCACTTCACACCAGTGAAAAAAGGTCGCCATACAAATATGAGATAGACCATGACAGCACCATCATTATGACCAACGATCTCCAACATATTGAATCTTGCTTCAATTCAATAAAAAATATGAAACAATTATTAAGGATAAAAACTGAACGAATTAGAAAAGCCAATGGATAAAATTAATGATTTTCTTTCACAGGGATGGTAATAAAAAGGTGCCGGGTAAAAATGGCAGAGGTAATAATGGCAGAGGTAATAATGGCAGAGGTAAAAATGGCAGAGGTAAAAATGGCAGAGGTAAAAATGGCAGAGGTAAAAATGGCAGAGGTAAAAATGGTAGAGGTAAAAATGGCAGAGGTAATAATGGCAGAGGTAAAAATGGCAGAGGTAAAAATGGTAGAGGTAAAAATGGCAGAGGTAATAATGGCAGAGGTAAATATGGCAGAGGTAAAAATTGCAGAGGTAAAGATCATGATATGCTACATCAACAAGGAAAAAAACAGAACCTTTTCGGTTAATATCAGTCATAGTTATTGAACTTGAATGGACTCCTCTCGACGAAAGGAGTATTATGAACTGATTAGATATTATATGGATTTTTCTGTCATCATTTTAGGTCTATACTTTATCGTTGATATGATCAAACTCAAACTATTTCATGCCAAAATAATTTCAATTAGTGATTGATGAAAGTATTTATCTTGGCTAGTTCGTATAGTAGAACAACACTTCATCCCATACATAACCAACAATTTTTAATGTAAAGACCAATGTGCGCTACTATTAACACACTGAAATAGACAAGTTCGGGATTTCTTTGAACCACTGGCATAACTTGGATAACAGAAAAATAACAAAACGTTTTGTAATAAAAGCATTTTTTCATATTTCAACATCATAATGGATCCGAATAGATATTGATATGATACGTACATAGTTTAATGTAAATGATATAATGATAGCAACTAGTGTTCAGTTTTTCAGAGCAATACCTCATTGCACCTAGTCCAAGTGGATGTCAGGTTCCCAACCTAGTTTCTATGGTAACGGTTACCGCATTAATTTTGAAATGTGTAGCGAATTTAGGGATTTGAATTTTTAGGTGTTTCTTAGGTACCATTCTATCGACCTGTTTTGAAGGGGAAATTCACCCTGACAAATGGTTTACTGTAAAATTAGCAAAAAAATATATTGGTGAAATTTTGCGGCAAGCCCATCAAAGATTAAGATAGTTATTAGAAGTTTGAGTTTTTATGATCTGTGACGTCATACACTAGCAGCTGCCCCGTATTTAATGCACCAAAATGTATACTTTTCAATATTTTAATCAGTGGTTAAAAAATAAGAAATACCAACTCAAGTGTTATCAATTTGGTGCAGAAGATCTACAGCATCATTTGAAAATGTTACCCTTTCCATTAGTCAAACATTATAATTCCAAATTTCTTCTCAGAACCTTTCATATTTAATCTACTGTACATGGAGGGGCTTTTTGGGTTTTTTGGCATGGGGGTTTAAAGCTGATCATTTATACCTCTATCATTTTTACCTTTGCCATTATTACCTGTGTCATTTTTTCCTGTGCCATTTTTTCCTGTGCCATTTCTACCTTTGCCATTTTTACCTCTGCCATTTTTACCTTTGCCATTTTTACCTCTGCCATTTTTACCTTTGCCATTTTTACCTCTGCCATTTTTACCTTTGCCATTTTTACCTTTGCCATTTTTACCTCTGCCATTTTTACCTTTGCCATTTTTACCTCTGCCATTTTTACCTCTGCCATTTTTACCTTTGCCATTTTTACCTCTGCCATTTTTACACCGAGCCAATAAAAATTAGTTGATCGATATTCTTGAATAAAAAAAATAGATATGCAATAAAAAAGGGTCTGTGCATTACACACTGTATGCCCTTAAGTCATTTTTTCTTGAGCAAGCAATTATACACAACATTTAAAATATTGTTTTAATCGTTGACCTCCAATTAATATAGATATCATAGGACAGTTAAACTGGTAAATCAATTTGTTAGATATAAATTTGCAGTATACATGTATGCACTAAAACTACTACATAATATTTTGGCGAGAGGCTATTTCACTGCAGTTAGTAAAAATACATGCTCAAAACTTAACAATGTTCTTTTCCACAACTTATTTAATGTCGTATCATTTCAAAAGCTAAACGATGAAGTCCTAACAATTACCTTTCTACTTTAATCAATACTGTATGATCAAATGAGAGTTAAATGTATGATCAAATCAGAGTTAAAAGGGGGTCATGTATTAAAAAAAAACATGTAAACCGCCTACACAATAACAAAAAAATGATTTTACAGAAGAAAAAAAAAATTGCAGAAAGCAATAACATAATCAGTCTGTAAGGTCATAAAACGGAATTTTCTGCAGTTTAATAGAACAGGTCTGTAGAAAAAGGGGAAAAGGGTGTTTTATTTAAGGAAATTTGTAAGGTTCCATACACCAAATACCAATTTCCTGTAATTTTACATGATATAATGTAAGATTACGCAATTTGGTAAGATTACAGGTGTTCTCGAGAGTCTCCTGCAGGAACTTCTTTTATTTAAAGGATATATTTTCTAACAGTGTACTGACTTACTGAGGTATTTCTAAATACGACAATTGCGCCTGTCAATGACCATAAAATCATATTTATGGAAGTATTTATTCTAATATCATTCAATACACAACGATGACAGTTCGGCATGCATTACAGAAAAAGATCAATTTACATAGCTACTCAATAAGATTCCCCAAGAATATAATTATCTTCGTTGAGTTATGTGATCATAAAGATAGAAATGTGTTCTTTAGTCAGATGGTAATGGACGAATCACTCAACTTAAATACAGCCGAACAAAGTCGACAAATGAAAGCGATTGGTATTAATGCTTAACTCTTCTAGTAAGCTGAAATTTTGAGAATATGTTTTTTATTTTATTTTTTACTAGACCTCATTATCACCCGAATATACAACATTAGTGGTTTACGGTATAAACCAAATTTATACATGTTTCATGTGAAAGAAAGTATTCAGAATTATTTTATCACTGTTCTAATATTACATTTTGGTGGTAAAATGATTGAAGAAATCAGATATAGAAGAATATACATCATTATTTATGTGAAACTGTGACCTTCGTTACATACATACATCCATCTACAGACAGACGGACACACACATCGGATATATATATGAAAAAAATATATATTTGTAAATGATCCATAGTTTTCCGCTTTAATTTGTGTTTCATATATTTAACCACACCTGGACCCCGTTTCATAAAAGTTACCATGATGGTAACTTTGCCATGTGATGGAAACTTGCATAGAATCCTTGATTTAGATTGGTTGTTGAACGTTGTTACCATGGTAGTTACCATTAGATGGTAAAGCTACTATAATATTAACTTCCACGGGGCCCTGAACAAGTAAACCTCATGCAATCACTTCATATCTACTCAAGACAAAAATTGGGCCTTTTCGTGACCATAAGCATTGTGTTGAAATAAGTTCAAGACCGTGAATAAATAATGAGGAAAAACTGAATGATTAATTTTCGAGCCGACAAGCAAGGCTGACCACGCGTTTATCATCATAAACCTCTCCGAAATGGTCACTCTGTCAAAACTGACCTAAAGGTTGCACATTTTCTCTGCGGAGGCACATGAATTATAAATATCGTCAGTGATTGATCATTATCCTTGCTCAATATTCAACGAGGATGTGTCCATTTGTGCCTGAAAATCGATTAATGAAGAATTATTTCTGTACTGTGGAGCAACCCTCGGTTTATCAAGGTAGGGGGGGCAGGGGATGCTGAATATTATATGAATGATTCCTTCACACAGGAGAGAGCTTTTACCATTCCCACCCCCTTCCACGCCCCTACGAATCGACCCCAGTAAACGTTTACTGGGCATGGCAATGCCTGCATCTTGAGTTTTGAGAACAGAGTTCCGTGGTTCGAACTGCAACTCATGAATTCCGGATGGTGGCTTTGATAAAACATGCTTAAAGGTCAAAATTCTAATCTTATTGTACTCTCGTGAACCGGATAGTTCCTGATAAGGGACATCCAACTTGCCCCGGAAAGTGGATATTCCTCATCGCATCTCATACTCGTCCACTCATTGCTGCGAGGACCACTCAACTCATCTCAACAAAATACTCTTATGAACTCCTTATCTACTCAACGATGTCAAAACCATTCAATTCGTGTTAATTCATATACTATTCTGCTTCAAGTCCCTTTTGATCGAAATTCCATTTTGAGATATTCAACTTTTTATGAAAGGCTGTATACTCACACCTAAGACTTCTTCGACCCTCAATTTCATCTTTGTCACTTCCCCCTCCATTCGGCCTTTTCAGGACCAATCAGTTCGCCAAGGTTATATGTATTACCATTACAACCTCCAAAGATCATCATAGGATAAGCCTAGTTCTTGTAAACATGATATGCGAATTTCAGTGTTCATTTGTTGATGAGTTAATAGATATATAGATAGATAGATAGATTATAGATTTTTATACATACAAAGATTCCTTGTTTTATTGAGATATCAAGATATATGTAACAAAACTTACTGTAAATTTTTGTTGGAAATGGAAAATAAATGAAATGAAAAATGTAATAAATAGACAGATAGATAGATAAATAGATAGATAGATAGATAGACAGATAGAGAAAGAAAGAGAGATAAATGGAGAAGGGTGGGATGGACTGACAGTCATGATCATACTCACTGGCCGCAATAATCAGGTGATTGGCCTTGGTCATCCGGCTAGGCCTATCCCTTTTCCACCAGGTCACAATGGGGGCCGGTGATCCATCGACGAGGCATGTGAGTGTCCCGTTCGAAGATTCGTTAAAGTAGACCCGGTTCGGTTCGGCGGGACTCCAGTAGGGCGCCTCGCTAGGGAGGATCCTTCTAACCGATGCCGGATCTGCAGGAAAGGACGATAGAGGCATTATTTCAGAAAATTTACATAGGTTAATTTGAATACCTTGTAAACTAGTGAATGAATGATTTCTATGATTTCTCTTTTAGCCTATTGCAAGGTCAAATTATAGTGCTCAGCTGGAGAAGAGGGTTGGGGCAGGATTGGGGTTGGCCCCATACATTTTTTTATCAACTTACTCTTTATTTGCATTTTGATAATACGCTTGCCCAAGGGAGTATTGGACCGCTACAATTTCAAAATTCCAAAATACCTTCAAAATCATCTCGATTGATTCGCCTCTCTCGCTTTTATGAATTCTTTGACCTTACGTTTTGGTCTCCCTGGGAAATTATTCATGTTCGCACAAATTCAACATGGTACAGATAATCAAAACATAATATTGCATGGGTTGCGCTTCTTGTCTACTGGGCGAATGGATAACATAAACATTTCATATAAACGGAACAAAGGCAACCGTTGTCATTAATACATGCTCCTTCAAATAGATCAAACAATATTGACAAAAATACCAAACAAAGCAACAACAGCAACATGAACAAAATAGTCATTAGGCATATGGGCGTATAATTAGAATTGCTACTGGCAATATATTTTGTGGGCCTTGTTCTAGATATCGGTTTCGTCAACAAGAACACTATGATCAATCTGGGAGATGGTATGAAATATCCCCCAGCGCAATGTCCCCTTCTCATATTCATTGTATCTTCCTTTGATGGAAGCGCTTCGGATAATGTATCATTAAAAACGCACGTGGTTGGTAAATCATGTGCACTCCCTTGATACGGGGCGAAGTACAAGACGTGAAGTCAACACCTCAAACCGATCCGGGTGCTACAGTCACACACGCGAAACCGACTACTAACCGACCGATGGGAAGCCATTGGAAATAATGTAATAGATCCGATCGGTCTTAAGTCGGTTTCGCCTGTCAGACTGAGGCATGACGATGGATACTTGAAACCGGTTGGGGGATTGACTGCACCAACCTATGCCATATCTGTGACCCGAATTCATAAGAGAGTGTATTAAGATGAAGAAGGTTAAAGCAATCTGGGCCCCGTCACACGAAGGTTAGCGATTAATCGCTATATGAAATGGCCTATCATGATCATCGGTACATGCGCATTTTGCTCAGTATACTGATTGGGAACTAATCAGAATCGTTCTTTCAAAGGTTAAAAGAAGCGGGGACCCGTAGAACAAAGCTTAGTAATCATCGTAGAAGAATATCTTTACAATAAATTTGATCGCATTGACTACACTCTACAATCAATCCTGAAAATCAAGCGCACGATTAATCGCTAACCTTTGTGTTACTGGACCAAGGTTGATTTTGACGTATTTAATCACACAGTCACACCAACAAAAACGTTTTCAAACCGACCAATACTCATATATATATATATTATATTGAAGCAATGTGATTAAATGCCCCATCTTCTAAACCCCTTGGTCATAGAAATGGACGGGAGAGTATTGATCCAGTGCAACTTAAACAAGAGTACATTTAAATTTAACAATATTCTAAGAATTCAAGCCAATCTTTATCTGCAACACAATACTTCTTACCGATATTCATATATGATGATGAAACCTTAAGTTCAATGTTTGACATGGCCTACTTTATTCCAGGATTAATGTTTGTATGAATAATGATGAAACTTTTATAATTATATCCAATCTCATCAACACTTGTATCCATCTTTTGAAGTCCATTGTGTCTCCACAATTAGAAAACCCAATCATTAATAAATAATTTCTCTTTGTTAATTCACCTTGAGACCCCTGCTAAGTAGTTATGGAAAGCCTATTTAACTATGGTACGCCACGTTAGTTTTAATCTGAGTACCGAGGGTCGTAACAATACTCCGTATCCAAAGGAACGGCACGCGATGTTTTGTACGAGTCGAAAGATAAAAGAAAAGAGGTACAATTAAAATGCAACCGACAGGAAATTTACACGTGTAAATTTCACGCTACTGAGCACATATAGGCATATATTGTGTAGTATACTCAATGTACGGACATTGATATTTATATATATATATATATATATATATATATATGGTTCAATATTCTATCACGTCATTCTTCGTATATAAAGTAAAATCATCTCTTAATGTAATTGATGCCGAAATATCTATTCTATCAATTTCTTGTAAATATGATTCATGTTGTGATTCATACTTGAGTCATCGTTTGTTGATCTCGTTAATTAATTTATCAAAATCTCTCTGATCATGCCAGAAATAACCTTCATGCAAAAATCTAAATATGACCTAGGTCAAATTACAAATTTCTATGTACTTATATGGTTTCCCCCACACTCAGCCCTTTATGACCCATCGAAGCCAGCATTTCATCATGTATTTCCCTGACACCTGTTTTAGCTATCTGTGACCTTGAGCGGAAATATATCAACTATTAATAACAACGAAATAGAAACTTGAACAATTATTAGGCTGACTTTCCATGCATACTGGTGCACAGATTAACAGAGGATACTATTTATTTAAAACAGGTACTAGTATTGCCCTGAAACTGTTCCCAGGAGCGCATCGTGTTTATAATCAATATACGATCTAGCTACTTGCTTTCATTTCTCATGTCCACATTTCGATTATGATTTAATTCATCTACTTGGTACATTCATTCATGTACACATTTTCAGTTCCTTATAAAACTATCAAACACGGTTCTGCTAGTGAAGTAGGGTGTTGTACGGATCATTTGATTCCCTTCACAAATTCCCTTTAAAAATGATTTTTTTGTTTTATTGATAATAACGGTGAGTTATTAATGATGGGCGACCTCTGAGGTAAAAATGGGTGAATTTCCATCATAACGATCTCAATACTTCAGGGCTTAAAACGACATTATGCTCAAGCACTTGCCTCTTTGAGATGATTGACTCCAAGGGCCTATAGCACAATATTAATTACGAACGTACTTTGGGTCGTGTCATTTGCCAACGAATTCGTTGAATTATGATAAAAAGTAAGTCATGAGAGAAAACATTTCACGATGGATACAAGTTTGGCTATACAGTCTATAATTTTTATATCGCTTCAAATTGAAATTTGAGTACAAACGAGCGCTTTCGGAGATCAAATATTTGGTTGAAGATGCCACATAATGTTCATTATGATTACCGTTGTCATCATGCTTGTCGATACATATGGTCCTGATAAATAATGGCGCCATTCCCTGCTTCATTACAAAAGGATACTTCAGCTTTTATTGACTATCAAACCAGATTAACGCTGACACTGCAGCTAGGATTATTTTTAAAGTTACTTCCGCCATCAAAAGGGGCGGATCCAGGATTTTCCAACATTTTTTTTTATCATTATGGCTCTCAAGGGGGGGGGGGGCGCACGGGCCGGATGTGCCCCCCCCCCCCTCCTCCTGGATCCGCCAGTGGAGCGAATGCATGTTCTTAGATTGAGAATTTCCAGTGACTTTGGAGACTGAATGTAAAGCATAATGAGCCCGAAGTTTCAACCTTAGGGAGTCTTCGCTTTCACGACGCCGCAACGGATTCAAGAACGTATACAATTGTATTGCAAAATGCCCGTCAAGTGACAATGAACAGCCAAGAAGGCTTTGTCGAAAATTGGGTGAAATCCAAACAGCCCTTTTATCCTGGCATTGTTCGTCATCTCCGAAACGTAGGGCGAAACTGTTGTTTCGGTTCGCAAATTTTCGACAAATACCCCCCCCCCCCCCAAATATATCGACTCAGTTCTATAATCCGCCCCTGCTGCCGATGCCTAAACTCCCTTATTATTTCACAGCTGCTCATGCCTGGGCCTATAGGGCTAGAGAATACGTTTGATTGCAATGGCAAAGAGCGTATTTAGTATGCAGGCGATGCGAAGGGTGTAGCACTTTTTGGCGTTAATCTGCTTCACAGTTCTTAGACAGTGATGGACCATTTTCAGCACACCGTGGCGTCAGATTGGTCCCCAGTGAGCAGTTAAGGCGAACTCTATTAAAATTCACCTCAACGACACACATCTCTATAGTGAAGATGTACCACACAGGAGAAGAACTGGACAGAAAGCTCACTGGATTTTACGGAAGTGACATCACCTACCCTGTAAAAAATGAAGTGTTAATTTAGCACTTACCATGCTTACAGTGTTTGTATAGTGACTGCACTACGAGTGCTGATTTCCTAGTTCAAATTTGAACTAGAAAATCAGCACTCGTAGTGCAGTCACTACACAAGCACTGTAAGTGCCAAATTAGCACTTCATTTTTTTTTACAGTGTATAGATTTTGTCTATGCATATATTGAATCTAAATTGAATTCATCAACAAAAAATGAGATGCAACGAAGAAAAATGATGTAAGGGTTAGGATAGAGGTATATACAATGTTGAAATTTTTTCTTTTTTTTTCTCACATCTATAATGCGTTAACCCATTCAATTAATAATATCATAATGAAATATTTAACCAAATAACGGAAATGGATATTATTGTGCAAACTTTCCACACGGGATCATTCCAACTACGAAATAATTTTAACTAATGGTACAAGCATTGCTTTAAGTGGACACCCTCTTCTCCTTATGCTTTTTAATACTGCTTTTCTTTAAAATGCCAATCCTTAAATTTGTATCTGATCTATATTACATTGTACTATATTTAAATGGAAAGAAAACAAAGAATTGAATTAGAATTGAACACATTCAAAACCTGCATGATTTGAATAATGTTAAAGATGGTTTTCACTTACATGACACAAGTAGAGTAAAATTCAGCTCTGTGGGCGGAGTAGTCTGAATGGAGCACGCGTAGATGTCCTCGTCCGACCTTCTCACTTTTCTCAGTCGAAGGTCAAAGGTCGAATTGAAAAAGTCGCCATCTTTGATATAGTGTCGCGATTGGTCCACGATCGATGGGCCGAAGGCGATGAGACTTCCTTGAAATCATTGGGAAAAGGACGTTTAAGCAGTACTAATAAAATATGTTAATTTAATATTATATGTATATGCAATGCTGTTTGTAATATGGACCTTACAGTGAAGATGTTTAACAATTTGAACAACCGTGCTTAGTTTATTGAGAATCAAATACGAAAAATCAAACTTTGTTGGTTACGATTTCAAATACTACTTCGAATTATTTAAACTACTGTAAGGTTCATAAAGTAAAGGGCATTGTACGAAAACAGTGCTTTTACTGTGTAAATTGGAACTAGGTATAATCACTCCTAAAAGGACAATTCAAACTTTGAATTTAAAGGAGTGATGTATAATTAAGAGTTAGTAGACTGTAAATAAAAAAGGGGAAGTTATTAAAGACAACACTAGCATGAATAATTGGTGTCCTGACAGAACCACACACTTCGGTGTTAAATATACACAATGGTGTTTGTACACTACACCATATAAGACAGTTCTATGATAACACCAATGGGTGCATGTATATTGAATTAACACCATGAATTCAGATTTGGTTTGATGTATATGTTGTGGTCATCCTGAAACACCGACTGACCTATTTATTTTTTAAGACCTCTTTTTGCAGTGTGGACGTTATTGGCAATCAAGCGGCAACAATCTCCTTTCACGTGACCATGAGATCATTTCTGTTCATCGGCCTAGTAATGTCGCGATTTCTCAACCGTTTGACATAACAATTTAGGCCAGATTATAATGTGCGGTCCCTTATACTTACTTTTTCTGCAGGAAGCCAAACTCAATGTCTCATGGAAACTACATTTCACAAAGTACTTTTAAGATAGGTAAATCGTAAAATAGCCTTAAAACGGACTTACTAAAGCTTTTCGACATGTATCCATCGGAGTAAAATCGCATGAATGACTAAAAAAGTGTTTTTTCTCTATCAGTCAGAAGCGTTTTTTTTTCTAAAATATAGATCATTACCCACACTTTCTTTTAGGCTACTGTCTCAATGACTAAACCCTTTCCAAACCGATCGATGGTATGTCATTGAAAATAACGTAATAGATTTGGACGATCTGGAAACGGTTTCGCTGGTCTGCTGTGATACAGTGTCAAAGAAATGAACATATTTTATTTAAAAGTATTAAAAAAAACAGTAGTTGCAGCAAAAATTATTTTATCAGAAAGTCTTTTAAATCAAGGTTAATTGTCAAAATATTTTCATACATCTAGATCTGGTCCATTAATGCAAACTTATCTTTGGAAAACCAAAAAATCTAAGCTCGAAATCGATAACTCTGATGATCACCAACACAGAAAAGCATATGTGGGACACATTTATTAATATTGCTTCGAAGAATACCCGAAGTATGATGGAAATCCGTGCTTATTTTGTCATTTCTCAGCAATTACGCATTCTATCAGCTATTCGGCGCATATTTTCTTTTCTTTATACATACAAACACTTTGCTGGTAATTTTATTGGATTCTGTTCGAACTCATTTCGAGACCGTTACCACAACTGGTATTTATCTTTAACCTTTCGACGAGACCCTTATTCTCGATTTCATTATGCAGATCAAGACATAGTTGTCGAGACTTACCGACCCACCAACCCATGGGACTGCTAAATGTCCTACAAAGTCGTATTCATGACCAACTGTAATTCCATGAACAAGCACGCATTTCTGCCATTAATACATCTTTTCCAAGATATTGCATACAAATAGAATTCGATTAATCGAGTACAAAGCCCCAATGGTTTCTTCTGGCCAAAATGATGCCAATTATTTCTCTCGGAAAGATGAAATTTCGTATGCTATTTCACTTTAAATACCCTTATATATATTTTACCCTTTACATGTTTGTTATATTGGCAAATTTGCTTGACAATTATTATTATTATTAGTAGTAGTAGTAGTAGTAGTAGTAGTAGTAGTAGTAGTAGTAGTAGTACTAGTAGAAGTAGTAGTAGTAGTAGTAGTAGTACTATTATAATTATTAATATTATTAGTATTATTATCATTGTTATTATTGTTATCATTATTTTTATTATTGCATAATACTGTAATGTATAGAAGATTCCAATTAGGATTGAAAATATTGATAGGAAGTCATTTAAGTGAATTAAAGAAGAATTACACTACAAACGTTATCACAGTCGGATGTAAAAGAAATAAAGTTATTGCATTTTAGCAATTCGCTTAAATATTTGCAAAACACGTAGGGGGGTTAACACGAGTAACTTATGGCTATCTTGACGATGCAATAACAACCACGATACGCTAATCGGAGTTGCCAGAGATGCGCCAGCTGCACATCACCAACGCATGCAAGGCGATGGATTCAGCCTCCAAGATGGCGGCCCGATGACGTCATTACATAAGGTCTAGATTGAAAACAAGTGGGTGGTGTGCGGAGCTCGCTATAAGAGTAATACTTACTTATTCCTTTGTTGTTCTTATACCAGACAACAGGATAGTCCCCCAGATCAGAAACTCGGCATTTGAAATGAGCATTACCGCCTTCGTTGACTCGAATCATAACTTGCACGTTGTGTGTGATGAAATAGGGCATTCCAGGAGCTTTAATGAAAAATAAGTACGAGAGGAAAATTGCTTCAATTAGAAAAAAGTCCATTAATCATATGAACAGCGAACACTGCATAAAGCATGATTTCTTTTTTACTAAGGGATCTTTTCTTCAACTTCCAACATTGGATATAAATAACCTTTGGCGTTTAACATTATTGGCATTTTGAATGGCGTATTCTCCAAAAGGATATACACTTGGTATGGAAGTAATGATTGAGAGCTCAGCACTAGGCCTAATCTAAAATTGGTATTATTATTCTTATAACAAATTCCAAATTAGGGATTTTCAATCTTTATTTAGGAATAAAAATATCACTGCTCTACGTGGAAAATTCATAGAACCTCATAAGTGCAAGCGAAGGAAGTTCATTTCTTGCAAGAGTAATTCTTTCGCAATGTGTGACATTCTTAAACGTTATTTTTTTACAGTGTTTATTATGAAGAGAAATGGGTGGATATTTATTCAAATGTAGCCTTTCGCAGCAAGTGATTTCAGGAAAACTTAGAGATCTATTTACATTAAATTGAATGTTTATTTTTTATTTAGACATTATTTTCAGACTTATTTTTTTTTCTTAATGGCTTGCATGACCGTCTCGTCTGGGGGGCTTCAGCTTAAAATTAAGAAGCTTATTAATTTAGTCATAATTAACTGTTGTAAACCATTCATCACAATTATCGATAAAAAATCTAAAAAAACAAAAATATTTGTAACAGCAGGAACAGCAAATCACACGCACATAAACCCTAAAACTAACAAGCACATGCTAATCAAAATTAAAGTTTTAAAAATAAGAGGAGTGAACAAAATATCTTTTGCAAAATGCATAGTAATGAATTCGATGGCAAGGAAAAAAAATCGCTGAAATCATATTATTAATGCAGTCATATCATTCCATATCAATATAATTCAAAGAAAAATGGTGAATTGGCTTCTTATGTGGCTACGTCTCTTCCCCTTTGGGAAGTGGTAAGTATATTGATAATTTTTTTTTAATAGACGAGCAGTTTTTCGCCGCACAGGTTTCAAGAAACCGTTTATTCTTGGTCGATTCACATTTGTAGGAGTAATGATAAATCGTCAAATACATTCACTCGAGTGGCCATGCTTTACCATAATCTAGACATTCCATTAATTCGTGCATGTCGGTTCACTTCAATTACAAAACATGAGAGTTCACACCCACGCTCAACTCTAAATGATTGAATTAAAATATTTATTAAACTGCCCGTATTCTAAACTCCGGTTTACCATAAACCGTGGTCTCAATCCAAGGGCGTAGGAAGGGGGGTGAACCTCCACTAATACTAATACTTCTGGCTTCCCATAATTTCAGCCCTGGCTTTGACCATGGTTAAAGTTAAACGAGTACTCAGAATTTTTTGGGCATTCAATGTGTTTCCATCTTACCCGATACTGGTCTAAATATAGGGGCTGGAAGGTGGTCGGACCAAACATTGAGCAATGGAGCAGAAGAATGGTGATGGAATCAATGCAAATAAAAAATTCTTTGGGGAATCAAGCAAATAAATGTGATGGAATGGTCATGATTTATATCATACAACGCACAAACCAAAGAAACATATAAAAAGCCTCATGCAACATGCGCTTCAATCGCCACGCTAGAAGCAAAATCAGATAATGGTAAACAGAATACGACATCATGTGAAATATAAACGATCTGGCTAAATTTTAGAAAAAGATACAATAACACAAAGAAAGTCATATATTAGCACGAAAACACAGACAGATAGGGATCGTACACGAGAAATAAGACCGAAGAATAAATAATCGTTTGGCATATAAGGTGTCCGACCTAAAGAGTCTCTTTTCGATCAAACAAGTTTTGAAAACATAATATACCTAGGGGCCCGTTTCATAAAGGACTTGTTGTAACTTTGCCATTATGGCAACTACCACGATAACCTTGATTCTGATTGGCTGATGAGCCCTGTTACCATGGTAATTGCCATAACGGCAAAGTCACAACAGTGGTAAGTCTTTTGTGAAACGAGCCTCGTGCATATGCATCTAATGAATAATCATTTATTTATTCTTGTAATAAATCAAAAAATCCAATAATGGAAAAAAAATTGACGAGAAAAAAAGGAGGATCATCACTCCCATATAAAGGAATTGGGGGTTTCGGGTCCTTTTTTTTCTTGGATCCGCGTCTGATTTGTTATAATTCTTTTACCAGTCGAATAAGTCTTGTAAATATCACAAGAGGAGATTTTTAAAATATTAAACCAAAAATTCTTCGAAAGTCACGGTAATTTTGAGAACCTTAAACCCCTATTAGCTTTTTTTAGAAAACTGCCCCCGGACAATCCTATATTCACCACTTGTATCTGTTAGGCTAGTCAGCTGTAAGAGCACATAATTATATAATAAAGTGGATAACAAAATATCATTTAATAGTTAATAGTGTTTCCGAGAAAGTGCTTGTCCTAAATCTTAAGTAGATATAAAGCTTTATTTTGAAGAATGATATGAAAATATTCTTAAGGGGAAATATAAATGAATCGTGTTTTTTTTGTATGACTTAACAAAGGTATGGAGCCTTGGAAGTTATACTATGTTGGTGTAAATTGAATCATTTTAGTATTTTAGTATAAAAGTATCATATCAATGTGTATCACGCATACGGGAAAGGAGTAGACATTTATTCCCAAATACTAACAATATCATCTTGTGATTGCTAGAATTAAAAACATGTAGTATTTTTTTTAGAATAAGGTAAATAGACACCACGTCAATTCATGAGTATATTTGTTTTACCACTTAGCTTAGCTTGAGTTAATTTATCACGTAATTCCTTCTTAAATTTACATATTCCATAATCAAGACAAAACATTTTTACGTGCTGTAAAAGACAATTTTCCAAAAGTAGGTAGCCTAATTTAAACAGATATTGAGTCATTAAGCTATATCGAATATCAAAGGTAGATGCTTAGTCATTGTTTCATATAATGTGTATCGTAAAACGGTACACCATGAGGGGAATATTTCTTTTTAATATTCTTTATAATAATTTAATATTTTTAATATTTTTAAAAAAATAGAGTAAAATTCGTGAAGCAAAATGCTGAAAATTTCATCAAAATCTGATAACAAATTATTAAATATATTGTGAAAACATTAATATGCACATCGACATGAATATCCATTTGATGGATTGATGATGTCACTTTCCCTTTTCTTGTGTTATTAAATGAAATCATAATTGTTTCATTGTTTCATTCATATTTAAATGATATGTTCCCTTTATAATGAAGTAGGTTGCACCAATTAATATATGATCCATTAAATAAGTTTTCAATCCAATGTTTTAGTTGTTGGAGGAAAATATTTGAATAAATCTAATTTTTTTATAATAAAATACAAAAGAACAAGTGGGGATATGACATCATCAGTCTCTTCATCCTCATCCTTCCATCAAACGTTTAGAAATGTATTGCGAAATTTGAGTAAAAGATAAAATGATTTAGGTTATCTTTAATAGAAAAAATAGAAAAGCCTGGAAGCAGACTATCATTTCACTTTGGTGCATATAATTGAGGTATGCATGTTGGAAAGATTAGAGGATATTATGATACATGTAATAGTACATAGGAACTAAATTACGCATCCTTATTAAAAATACAGGACCCACACAGGGACGTTTTGGTCTTGAGCTGAAGGTATTCATAGTGACTGCAACATATTAGTTGTAATGTGATTAAGCTCATCTCAAGTAGATATGAAAGTATTAATGGATATAGGAATACGGATGTTCGCAAGGAGTAATGAGGATTTATTCTTAATTCTACTTTATCGGAGTTCTATTTCCCTTGAAACACTGAATGGCCGAACAGCTGATCTACTTCAGCTATAGACTTTATGCATATGACGTCATAATCTTATAGCGCCCTCCCTCAGAGGACATACGAATACGCGTAAACTTAAGTTGTCTGAGATACGCCAGCTTCAGATCACTAGCGCATGGAAGGCGAATGATTTTAGCATCTAAGAAGGGAGTTGGATGACGTGAATCCATAAGTTCTTTGGTAGAGGGCTTTAGACATCATAGTTTTTAAGCGCTACATAAGCAAGTATTATCATCATTCACTAAAGCAAATTTATGTTATTAAAATTTCAAGCATTATAAAGTTAATTGTATTTCTAGACAATAAGAAAAAAAATTCTTAACAAGGACATTGTAGGGGTAAATCTGAAGGAGATCGAAAAATAGACACTTTTTTCTGGTATTACTTCATAATTACTTCATAACGAATTGTTGTCTTCATAATGTCGCCCTTAAAGGTAAGTCTTTATTTTAGTAGACCAACATATATTTTGTAGAAATTAAACAATACCAATAAAAATATCTTACATGTTATGGGAAAATTTATCTGAGCAGGGTTGAAAACGTTAAACAAGAAGGAAGAAAGCATGTCTTAAATTGAACTGAAAAAAGATTTGAAACTTTCTTTGTTGAAATATAATGAATAAAACTGATAATGGTGTGATTGATTCTCATCGCGAAATATTATAATTCCTCTGATATTTTTCCATGCAACCATATTAATTTGATTTGAAATTTATTGCACCGCCTTTTGAATTATATGGTGCCAATTGGTACTGGTAACAATAATTGGTATCCCGGACTTGTCTGTAGTACGAAAAAAATCGCATTTTTATCATAATCGAACTCAACGTGTGCACAGGTTAAGCACTCGAGAAAATAAGATTCGGAAGCTCACCTGAAATTATCTTCAGGTTTCAAAAAATCAGTGCGAATCGGTCAATAAACAAGTGTATGTAAAAATCTATTTCAGTTCACATAAGGTAGTGTTAAGAATATATGAATTCATAAGAAATGCATTTGAAATTTGAAAATATTTTAAATATATCCTGATTCTGTACAAAAGAGGGACACTTTTTTTACAATGAATCAAAATTTTAGGAGAGGAACTGCATCTCTCAAGAAATTGTTCAGTCATGTCTTTTGAGATTGTGAACACGTGCATTATACCGATAGGCACGCCTTCTCATCAAAGGTCTTTCTTGTGATATAGACCGTTTAGATGACTTTAAGGTCGCATTCGAAGGAATATGCTACGGATTAGCAGTACACCGCAAGTTGGGTTTAATTTTGCAGTAGTACTAAAAGTTAAGGAACGGCAATCTTACAAGAATTTAAAATGAAAGCGTTCAAGCATTAGCACTGAAATAGCAGTGAAAGTATTTCGAAAAGCTGATTCTATAAAAGAAGAGATAGATTTTCATTCAAGAAAAAAAATGCTTCCTTAAAAAAATAAGATAATATGAAGCGTTGTTACTAAGCAGTGAAGGACTAAAACAGTGCACGCTAGATAGAACAGTGATTGGGTGGGTGTTTCATAAAGCTGTTCGTAAGTTAAGAGCGACTTTAAGAACGACTGGTGATCCTTTCTTGTGGTAAATATGCACCATTCAATGTTCATTGGTGATAGCTTAGCGCGTAAGAAAGGTTCACCAGTCGTTCTTAAAGTCGCTCTTAACTTACGAACAGCTTTATGAAACACCCTCCAGGGTCTTGTACTGTTAAAGGGTCTTTTACTTTTTTTTTCATCTTGGTTTGTTTTTTATTGCATTTTTTTCTCCATAGGCAGCACCCCCAGGTATTCTGGAAGATGTGTATATCTATTCATTTATTTTTATATTTTGGCTTTTCAAAATGACATCAGCACCCCCACTTTGAAAAATAATCGTTCCCATGGCCCTGCAATTAAACATGGGCACGAGTCACTCAGTATATGGCCCTGGGAAGCGGGGGTGCTGCTGCGTGTATTATTTTCCATAGGCAGCACCCCCAGCTATTCTGGTAGATGTGTAAAAATGGAAAAATCTAACCAAAATGACCTTCGTTTTGTAGTGAAACAACCCCCTGGTTTTTTTTGTTGTTTTTTTTTGCTTTTTAAATTTACATCAGAACCCCCACTTAAAAAAAAACGTTCCCAGTGCCTTGTATTAAAACACGGGCACGACTCACCCAGTCTGGCTATCACATGATATTTCAAAACATTTTCAAAACTCTCGTAAAGGTCTCTTTCCAAATACTGTGAACACAAAGTTATACCCCACCCGTGTTAACATTTCTATACTGTCAAAAATGTTTCAGAAGAGGAAAGAGTGAACTGCAGCTGAAAAAGGATAAGGTATTTAAATAAGATTTCTACTCACAATGTGGTTTTGAGGTGATTCCTAGGTACCAGGCGCTGAGATTAAATTCTCGATACATATTGCGTTGAATTGCTGTACTAAAGGCTTAATATTCAAAATGTAAAATAAAATGAACTGTAACGAAACACTATGGCCCGTATTCTGAAGTCGGGTTTTATTCACACTCTGGTTTAAAGTTATGGTTTAACTATGGATAGCCAGTTGTGGCATAAATCTCTAACAGTATAATTTTTTTTCTCTCTTTAATCATTCTTAACCGTTCTGGAAGGATAGATAAGATAGCTTTCTTCACCATTCACGAGTTTAGGAAAGAGCACGGTAAACATAAGAAATATACAATGTTTTGAAAGTTTTTGACATTTTTGGCTCTCCATAATATTAGCACAGAGTTAGATCATGGTCTGAGTTAAACCTGACTTCACAATAAGGGCCAATAAATCATACCATCAATTTTTTTTTCGCTATTGAGGTGAGAAAATGCAAGTTTAGTTTAATTGTCAAAACTAATACAAATTTCAAGAAAGTCCATATCACGAGGACCTTTGTCCTTAATGCCATATAATCCCCCATCTGAGCAGGGTTCAAAATGGGTACACTCTAAAAACAAATCAGTCAAATATGACTAGTTAATAGGGTCAGCTGGGTGCAACTGTTATTCTAGTCATATTTGACTATTTTCTAGTCGTATTTTACTAGAACAGAGTTATTTCTGACTAGAATATATGTCAGAAATGTGACTATCAGTTATTGCCAAATCAGTTGCACCCAGCTGACTACTGATCTAGTCAATTTGACTGATTTGTACCATGACATTTGCTCCGGCGTCAATTGTTCCATATACTGAAGGAAAGACCAACTTTACCCCTGGATTTAAAACTCTGCCCTATCCTAAATCTAACATAAAACCCTAATGCAACCGTGACCCTAACCCTATATCATAGAAGAAATAAAGCCCGGAGCAATTGTCGGCGGAGAATATGTCGTGTCACCTCAAAATGAGGTGTATGTAGTGTAGACATGGTTGCAGGTCTATTTATCAAAACCATTAAAACTGTATAATTTGATTCGATGCCGTTGGATGAAGTTTCATTTGTTTGTATCCTCAGTTATTAATCACGTTATACATAATGCATCTGGAGAAAAAAAGACCATCAATAAACCAATTAATTTATAAAACATGTTAAAGCACTTGGTAACAATCAGGTAATTAATGAATAATTGTGATAATGGTAGTTTGAATAATTGACGATGAAACCTCTTGCTTCCAAAAATCATCCCACGTTTGAAGTGATTCTGTATATATTATTCCATCAAGAAGGGTAAGGATTCAGGTAGCCCCCCTCCCTCAGAATCGAAAACCTCTTTGCATATTGTGATAACAATCATGAAAATGCATGTAAAGTGTGCACCAAAGCACTTTTTCAACATAAGAATGCAAAAACCCGATAATATCTTTGAATATTAAAAAAACGACGAAAAAGCATGTAAAGTGTGCACCAAGGCATTTCTTCTCAAGATATGAATGTCAAACCCGTTAATACCAATTTTGCCTCCCCCAACCCAGGGAAAAAGAAGTAGGCCATAAACCACCTTGATTATCAGTGGAATTCTCTTTTTGTATCAAGGACATAGTATACCTCCCAAGGTTACACTTCGTAATTCCGAAGGTTCGTAATTCCGAAAGTTCTTTATTCCGAAGGTTCGTAATTCCGAAACACGCAAATTGCCTATACCTCGATGTTCGTTAATCCGAAAACGTAAAAGGGTTCGTTAATCCGAACATTTGTGGCGTTATTCCGAAGGTTCGTTATTCCAAAGGTTCGATAATCCGAAAACGAAATAAGGTTCGATGTTCCGAAGGTTCGCTAATCCGAAAACGAAATAAGGTTCATTGTTCCGAAGGTTCGTTTGTCCGAAAACGAAATAAGGTTCATTGTTCCGAAGGTTCGTTAGTCCGAAAACGAAATAAGGTTAGTTAATCATTTAGTTTTCGGACAAACAAACCTTCGGAATTACGAACCTCATTTCTTTTTCGGATTAATGAACCTTCATAATTACTAACCTCACTTTGTTTTCGGACTAACGAACCTTCGGAATTACGAACCTCATTTCGTTTTCGGAATTACGAACCTCATTTCGTTTTTGGACTAACGAACCTTCGGAATTACGAACCTTCGGAATAACGAACCTTCGGAATATCCGAACCTTCGGAATAACGAAGCTTCGGAATTACGAATGTATGCGACCGCCCAAACGGCTTTTTGATCCTTTCTCTCCTTATTCACACACATGACAAAATACAGGTTATATCTAACGCATTCTTCATCACATGTTTTGCCAAAGGTATGAAAATGGGATATATGATTTCAGCTCTTGTATCTACATTATAACAATTTTAATAAGCGATTATCATACATGTCACATCGCTGACAGTGGTTTGTACACCCCGGCCGCAGTGGGTAATGTCAGCTCAATACGCATCTCTTTCCACGGCTTCCCTCTTTCTTTTTTCCTTTCGGTTGATACAGAACCCCTATGGGCCTTCTGCCCTTGAACCTCTAAACAACCTAATGACTTATGAATTGTTTGTCACTTCCACCAGCCCCGTTGAAGGTCACTGTTGAAGGAGGTATGAAGGTTCCTTGGGGAACGCACAGAGGGTAGATGGATTCAACCCTGATTGGTCTTAAATTGTTCCATGATATTGTTGAATTAAACGAAATTCAGACCTTGATGGTACAGATACACATACGAAGCGACTCCGGACCGACCAAAGCAATTGCGCTCTTTCCAACGGCATTTTCATCTGTCGGTTTGAATTGGTTTTATTGTGTGACTGACTCACTGACTCAGTGTCTGACTGTAACAGACTTAACACGTCTGGGGCCTGTTGCAAAAAGAGTTGCGTTTAAACGCAAGTCAAAATATCAAGCGCTAGTCCCAAATATGGGTGCCTGATTGGCTGAAAATCAAGTTGCGCAAGATTTTTTGATTTGCGTCTGATCGCAATTCTTTCTGCAACGGGCCCCTGATGACAGGGGCGGATCCAGCTTTTTATAAAGGGGGGGTTGGGGTGGTATGCGAGGGAGCGTAGCGGCCGAGTCCAAGCGAGCGGAGCGAGCGAGGGGGGAGGGTGTGGGAGGGGGGTGTCCCCCCTCCCACAGTAGGGAAAATTTTTGAAAATCTGTGTGTGAAAATGGCGTTTTCTTGCATCTAAAACACCACTCTTTTTGGTATAGAGGTCGTTGCCAAATTAAACCCCATGAAAATTTGTAAAAAAAAAAGATAAGATTTAAAAAAATGGTCCCCGGATTTTTTTTTTTTTTGGGGGGGGGGTTGCAACCCCCAACCCCCCCCCCCCCCCCTCTAGATCCGCTTCTGGATGAGGGATAAACGGGTGTGTGAGGAAATGTTGGCCTTGAATGAGGATTCGCGGACACGTATTTTCATTTTCTTTTTTATTGATTGATATTTTTTATTTACATGTATTTATGTGTTTATTCATTCATTTATTCATTTTTGCTTAATTGTGATTTTTGCAAGATCACAAACTTTTGACAATTTTTTATGTTCATCTGCATTATAGAATAAAGTGAAAATCCACCGCTTCCACGGGCAAATGCTAATGTCACACTAAAGAGACAAACTCCTTATCGATCAAAAGATACGTTATTTTCAATGGCAGAGGATTATCATTGGTCGATTTAGAGTCAGTTTCGTGGTTGTGACTGTAGTTCTAACGTCATTCACAGATACATGAAATATAAAGAACTGACGTCACGGTAGTGATAACTAATAATTCTTATTCAACTGTTGATTTATCTTTTCGATCTCTTTCTTTACTTATAGCCTACTTACCATGTGATTTTGTTTAAAGACCTTCTCCTTTGCAATGATAATCGAAATATTGTGATTGAGTTATCTACAACTCCAACTTTTACTAATGTCAATTACGCTGGATTATGAACGCATTGTCGCATAGAAATCATCATTGTATGTTTCATGGAAAGATGACGGTACTAATTACTATACGCCTGATGAGGCCAAAATTATTGGTAATGAGATATAATAGATAAAAGTGCAGCAACTGCAAAAAAAAAATCTTGCACATTACAGCCTTTCCTCCTAGAAGATTATTCTTTCTTTTTTATCAGGATTATGGCTTTTCACTTTAGTAAAGCGAAGTGTTTTAAACCTCTCAGTATCACTAGAAAGCTTTTTTGAGCCATCTTCTAAGGGCACATCACTCGACGTTAATAATATAGTCATTGGTAGAAACTTTTGTTTAAACCGTCCCGCAGTTTGGAATATTGTAGGGAAATGTTTCCGGAAACATTTTCAGCGAAGATCAGTACACGGAGACACAATATTATCGTGAACTATTTCTACGACTTGTACATCGACCCGAATGTAGATATATTACTTCATTTTTTTTTGTGATTTTGGGGTGCCCCAAAAGTTGAAACTAGTATGAGGATCGATATAACTCCTATGTCGACTAAGAGCTCCGACTAATTATCGGATACTGGACATCACTACCATATAAAGAATGGGTCAAAGTCATATATCACTAGCCCACATAGTCATGTAGCAAAGTCATATGCCATACAGCAGTATAGGTTCCATTGAGAATTGTTCGTTGTTGTAAATGCTGTATGATAGTTTACTTTCGTATTTATAACAAACCGTGTGTTTCCTAGTCTTTCAGTTTTTGTGTGGCGATTGTGTGTTGCATGTTTCATTGTGAGCCTTTACCACATTACATATTTAGGAAGAAATACCGGAACACTAATGATTTGCTTTAATAAACTATAAAATAGATTTTTTTTTTTAAATTGAAGTTTTAAATCCCAAGTTAACATAAAATGAACTTCGCACGTAGAACCAATTATCAAAAGAGCGTAAAATAATTACATACGCCCGGCTGGTAAAACGAAATGGGTCTTAGATCATGTTTCATTTTCTAATTTGCAGCGAGTATGTGGGACAATAAAACCACTTTTCAACGTGCAAGTCCATAGGTGGGACCATACTAAGGCTGTGTATATATAAATATATTCTTACACACAGATCTTTGTGTATGTGCGTTGCCGAATCACCCATTTCAGATTTTCACTCCATGAAAGGCAACATCGTTCTGTAAAATCGTTCTGAAATTTATTACTAAGCCAACTTGGATAATTACACTCCATCTGCTTTTTTTTAAATATAATTAATGATGATCATGATAACAATGACAACAAAAATAATACTACTAATGATGATGATGATGATGATGATATTAATAACAATAAAAATAAGAATTTTCATGATGATGTTGATGATGATGATAATAATAATGAAATAATTAGTATGATGATAACAATATAATGTGTAAAATAATGTAGTTATGATAATCATCATTATATTCATATTCATCAGTGTACACTCGGATAGAGCGATGTTTTGTAAAATTAACTAAAAATTGTTTTTTTAATTCTTTAAAAACTCCACTTTTTTCCTTTAGTCGTCTGGATCACGTTACTAATTACTCTCTTCGACGATAATAACAATGAACAGTTTTAATATTATTGAATGTATTATAGAGTTGTAGATAAAAACAATAACCTGTAACACATTCCAGTCATGATGCTATAAAGAGAATGGTGGTTATTTGTAAAAAAAAAATTTTACATATCATTATTATCCTGTCATCAGCAAACACAAAGATACATGCAATAAATATTCTTGAATGAGACACAATTTCCAGTGAACTAGATGTTATAACAAAGCACGAACTATTTCTAAGTGTTTAAAATATTTTAGCACACTACTACACGTACATATATATGCACACCAGTTAAATACACATTACAAATATATTAGTATACGTGTATATTTATTACAGTACACTGATAATCTATACATTGCATTTCAAGGCTTGAAAATGTAACCACCCACTTCAAAACCTTTGATAAATCGGGCCAAAAAAATTATTGGTCAAAATGATGCCAATCGTAATCTAAAAATTAAATGTTTTAGATTTGAATACCCATTTCTACAGTATATTAGAGATTTTAAGCTGGGTGGTCACAAATTCATTATTATAAAAACGAAATTATGTCACACCGGCGAAGCCGCCTCCAGGTCGAACAAATATTTCATGTTAATCCAAATAAAGTGTGGTAAGGTCCCCCAAGTTTGCGCAGTGCAATGACCACAAACTTTACACATGCAATACATAGAAAGATGGTCTTTAAAAATCCAACTCAAAATGGTGGGGAAATAATGAATTTCGGGTATTTCATGTGACGGCCTCGAAACGCACCCTTTCTCATCAAAATCCCCGGATCGTGTGTAAACTGAATGGGTGGGCAGACATCGGGCACCATTTTTCTTTCTTTTTTTTAAGTCTAAGAATGATTGGCCAAAGGGTTTTTTTCCCACGAATATCATGTATTTCTCTCACTTATTTTTTTATGTGAGATTTTTGACACACTTACTTCTAAGAATACAAGGTACATTATCTACTGAATTTGTTGGTGAAATAAAAAAAATATGATTTATCATAAGCTGCATTGTTGGGTGCGCAGACAGGAGGGGGGTTCATATATCTGATCGGCTTGGAGACTGCTTCACCCGTGTGAATTTAGCCTGAACAATAGACATACAATTACTCATAGTACATCTAACTGCAAGAACACTTAAGGAAGTAATGTCGTACAACAAAGTAATATATACGGTATTGTTCATATTTGGGGTGGGTGGGGGATTAATTAGTTATAACATATCTTTGACAAATGTAGGTCCTTAAAACACAATTCAATTTTGTCAGAAAATAATAATTCTTTGATGTAATTTGTTAGTTTCATTATAAGGAATCATAAAATATATTTAATGGTAATTTGTCGCCTGACAAATCCCATAATATTTTACTATCCAATATAACCATAGTCAATATTATTTTATTCGAGCTCTTTATTTAAAAAAATAACATTATTGCAAATTAATTTCATACATCCTCAGTCATAATGGCGTCTACTAATTGATTAGGGTCGGTTAGATAGTATGGAATTGACATGTCAGATCGGTTTACCGTTTCATACTTACCCGGTGGTGTCGTTTTCGGAGCCATTGTACAATTTCTGTACATTGACCCGGGGAACGCGGTATCCGAAGATGCGACTTCTTGAGCACATTTGCTGTTGCTAATCGGCTCGGTAAAAGCCGTTGATCCGATGATTATCCGGCCTTGAAATAGCTCTGGATTTGGTATTTGACGGGGGAAACGAAGGGCGGGTTTGTGGGGAACTGGTTTTGGGAACAACGGGTGTATAGCGAAAGGGGTAAGTGAGAGGGGTATTCAGTTTGCCAAAAGAGGGTAAACAGTTAGTAAGGGGTTACGAGATAAAAGGGTCCAGTTAAGGATTGTATTTTGAAGCAAATAGTTTGATGAAGGAGGCATTTGGGTCGTAAGCGGTCATGTGATGAATTATCCGGATGAACGAGTGAGGTATATGGAGGAATTTTAGAGCAAAGGTGGTCAATACATGGAGGTATTCTGATCGGAAGGGGTAAGTGCAATGGGGTATTTAAAAATGAGAGGGTGTAAGTAAGGGGTTATGCCGGATTAAAAGGGGTTGATGTGGGGGAGCATTATTTGAAGGTCGGATAAGTACCAAATAAATTCGGCGTAGAACATGTAAAATAGCAAGGGCATTTTGGGTGCAAGTATGGGAAGAGAGCGGGGAAATCCAGTGTGAGAGGGGATAAAGCAAATTGGTATATTTCAGAACAAAAAAATTGGAAAGTGTAGGGGCAGTATTCGTAAAGATACAAGTTGCGAATTGAAGGCGGATAGTGAAGATTGTTATTCCACAATGAATAAGGTTAATGAAGAGGGGATTTAGGAGCGAGAGGGGTAAAAGAGAGGGGTATTCCAATGCGAAGGCGGGAAGATGGATTAGGAATGGGAGTTGGTGTTGGAGCGTCGGTGGGATGTCGGGGGTTAATTCAGAGGCATTTCAAGAAGAGAAATGGGTTGAAGGGGGTATTTCACAACATCGTGTTGACAAACATCAATCGATAAAGAGCAGTTGACGGATCGGAAGAAAAAACTCGTGGGAGATGTATTGTGGATGATGGTGAGTCATGAGAAATGATTCCAGAATCCGTCAAGTTTTTGTAAAAGGTTAACCGTAAAAGATATTTGGTGCATTGGGAAGAAGGTGTCGGAAATGTACCAGTTTCGTTCAAAATTCGGATTTCGTAGTGCCATACGAGGGTTTCGATATTCAGGATGGGAACGAATATTTCATAGTAATTTTGGAAAAAGAAGTTGTGTGTTTGTTCGTTTTTGTGGGTTTTTTTTGGGGGGGGTATTGTTCATTTTTTTAGTGTCGGAAACCAAACGGATGAAAAACCCGGCGATCGCCAGGGAAATTAATAAGAACAATTGTAAGTTAAAAGTGTTCACATTTGAGAATACCGGAATCCGAATAATCATTTACATCCACGGAGCAGAAAAGAAATAAAAAAGGTACACAAATATATAAAAAGGTTAAAGGTCATTTGGATAAATGTGTTAGTAAGAGGGTTCGTAGGAATTAGTAGGTACGGAGGTTAGGGCGCATGCGTACCATCAAGTCACGTGATGAGGAAACGTACACAATAAATAAACATAAGTGAATACAATGGGTTTGAGTGCATTTGGGTAGGCAGAACGGAAAAATATGAATAATCATTAGTTTAGTAGGCCCATGTCACATCATTTAATGCATACTGTATATGTTCGTGTTAATACATGTATCTTAAACATTTTTCCTTATTTCTTGTTATGGCTTTAATATGCTCACTGAAATCTAAATCATATATATAGACATATCGTCATATATTATATATATATACATTGTAAACTCCTGAAGAAGACGGAGGACCGTCGAAAATTCGAGTGAACAATAAAAACTTTATTGAAAATCAAAGCATTATCATCATAAATATATATATATTTATAACATTAGGTTTCCAAGATCCTCCAAATTGAAACTTGAAAATTCTATGAAGATAAACCTTACTGTAGAATAACATAATAACACTGTATCGAATATATTTTCAGTATTTACTGAAAAAGGTAATATCATGGAATCAAAATGGTAATTTTCAATTAATATTAAGAACACTTTGAAGTAATTAACCAGTTTGTATGAGCTCTTCTCTAAAGACTTTGATTTCTCTTTAAGAGCGTTAGTAACGCCGTTTTTTACGAATAGGGTCCCGCATGGCGTCTGAATTATGACCTTTGAAAAACCAAGCTCCTCTTTTCAATTATTTACAGGTTATAACTTGGGATTCCATCTCCCCTAGCTCCCCTAAGCTAAAATATCCCTGTGCAAGTCAAATTGTGCGGAAGTCTTATTCATATTTCTAAGTACCATTGTCAGTAAAATTATAAAGTTGAGAAACAATGCTGATTCACAGACGAATTATTGTCATTACCAAGAGCATGACAAATCACTGAATCTTTTATGAATTTCGTTTATAATTCTGCTGGAACATTAACATATTATCCGCGTTTTTGGTCATCCTGTTAAGCTTATGTTTACTTTAGCTTAAGGTTCACAATAATCTCTCTCGAATTCCCACCCCCTCCCCCAAAAATACATGGATGCAATATTCAGATATATTCAAACATGTCATACACACTAAATTTCAAGGATTTAGAATAAGTCTATAGAGCGTTTGTGAAGGTGACCGGCCTAACGTTGAAATTTATTATTACTCATTTAGATATATTTGTAAATCTCAAAGGAATGAGATTCAAATCTTTTTGGTTAAAATTCAATCCCAGGTTTAAAGGTTTAAATCTAAATATATTATTCGATTGGTCTCTATTTCCAGCCGTTATGGACATGCCTAAATTTCTCAGAATTATCATTATTCATTGTTGCTTGAGGAATCGATCGCTTTTAATAGATAATAGTATTTTGTTTCCAAATAAAAATGAAAGTTTTACGAAATACACTCAGATAATACAATATAATGCAAATAATACTATATATATTCTCTGGAATGATCAATGTCTATACACATAAATATGTTGTATCTACATCAGACACTTCTTTTTCAACTACCAAACTACCCGTTCCCCTTCTCGGTGAACGATCGCCCCCAGAGCGCGCGAACGATGAAGAAGAAGATTCCTTGCCACTGTGACAGATAAGACTCAGGAATAGACCGACCGTGGTTAACACGTAAAGGACCGTATGAATTGTTAACCAACCACGGAAGGCTGGGAGCTACCAATGAGGATGCGGTGTCCAGGGCACAGTGAGAGTCGGAAAGGGGCATAAAATAGCGAAGGCGCTACGGGGGTATTTGAATGACCCCCCCCCCCCCCCCACACACACACACACACCACCACCACCACCACCATCACAACCACCTCGAGGATAAAGCGAGCAAGAGGCACCATTAGTGTTGGTACCTCGAGCTTCTACTCTGAATAATAATAATTGCTATTGTTTAAAGCATTTAACCACCCATGCATGACTGTTCACATGAAAATGTCATGTCATACTGGAAGAGGAATATTGTCTGGTCATGTTGACATACAATAATTTGCCTTTAATCAAATATCTATACGGAATATTTTAAGTTTTATAAGTGTCCAAGAACTTTTTTTGCCGAGTGTATATAAAAAAAATTAGTTCCATGATTTATGATAAAATTATGTTTTTCCTATGAGGTAATTAAGAGGTGAGTGAAAAATATTGACTAGCTAATAACCTCTATTACTTCTTTATAAATTCTCTATATCTTTTCATATGTTCAAGATAGAAACAACTCGAATGTTGCATTACATGTTTTATTCTACAACCCTTAAAAATGCAGAATCTCCTGAAATATGCACACTGGTCGCTGCACCATGTTGTTAGAGAAATATGTTCAATGATAAAAAACCCGTACGCAGTCAATAGTAAACAATAACCCACAGATGAGACCGGTGGAGGTGAATAAAACAATGACGTCACTGTGTGGATTATTGCTCATATATACGTACAGGGATTTGCCAAGGGATACCACACTGTCGGCATAGGTCGGTAATATTTGACTCCTCGGGAGAAATGGAAGGTCATAAAAGATGCTTGAAAATGCGAGTAAGGCTTAAATATACCCGACCTCATGAATTTTCGATTAGAGTTTCATTAACGAAGAGGTGACAATAAATTAACATTTTTTGGGAGCCGTGGTAAACAGGAAACCATGAGCGTGTAATTGCACTTAGACATTATGCGAAATATTCTGAAAATCTTGCAAAAGCCTCATAAGACGTTTAATGAAGCAAAATATTATTTAAAACATTATGTGACTGAAAGATTAAAAGAACATAATTTTGCATCACCAAGCATTCAAATAAGTTTTGCACAATCAAAATAAAATTGGTCATAATCAATTACTTTTATCAAAATCATGGATTAATAATTTGACGAAACCTCTACATCCAAAAGAATTTTGATATTGTAAAATAGCCTTAAGAACGGACATACTGAAGCTTTTCGACATGCACTCTTTGGAGTAAAATCGCATGAATGACTAAAACGCGAGATAAAAACAATATATAATAGAACCGAAACTAGACAATAGACGCTAATTAATTTTGATATTATTCACTTGTACTGAAAACAAAATATTATGAGACTGGATACCAACGATAAAATGTGATAAATTCAAAGGTTCTTTCCGAAAATTGTAGATCTAACAATATTTGCCTGGGATTCGGTATAATCTGTTAAAACAGATTATCATCATTGTTATATTCCAGAATTTGGTCATTGAATTTACGATAAAATTATTTCAAAAAAGAGGGCATTTCTGGTACCCTGCCATGCGTTGCTACAATTCATTGATTCTAGGGCGGATGGTCGGGGGTTCCTTCCAAACTTCATGAAAGGCGAATGTCAAGATATTTTTTTTTCAGGAAGCTTCGTGTTTTACGTCATCGTGGTCATCAATTTGCTTTAAAAAAAACACCGCCATATTAGTAGTACAACCTGGTAAAACAGCCTTCATCATCTAGGTTGTATTAAACATTTATGCAAAAGGGAAAAAGAAGGTAGGGGCTGCAGATGAACAAAAAAATCAAATATGACAGAACTTGAGAAGAGGGGAAAAGGGATCATAAAGTAACGTCAGGGTCAAAACAAAATGGCATCAATATTTGGTCATCTTGCCCCTGCCCCAGAGCCGCCCCTGTTTAAAAGTATTTCGTAGAACAAATCTAGTAGTAATAACTCCAACGCGATACGAGGTGAGTTTTATGCTGGAAGACAGCTTAATCAGTACAACGCGTACGGAATATCTTGAAAGTTTTAAGCAAGAATAGAGTGCCTTTTAACAAAATATTATAATGAATTATTGATGTGCTATCGGGGTAATTGCGAAAATTATCCAGGAAACGGCATTCACCTACTTGAAAATGAAAATGAAATTGTTTTTTATGGCATTTTAGTAGTATTTATGGCCAAGCGCACACGGTTTGGTGCGCGATGGGTAAACAAGGTCCGCCTCAACTTAAAAACAGTAAAATATACATCGTATCTTACTCTCTGCAGTGAAAATGACCGACTATTCGAGTTTGTGGAATCAGCTTTTAGTCACAAAAATAATATTTGCTTCATATTTTTTACCATTTTGTTTTACAATATCGATTATCAAGGAGACACATGCACACTCCTTTTCTCATTAACATAACAGCACCTACCCTGGATTTAAACTTATTTTTCTTTGTAGCTTATCCGCTTATAGGATGGAAATAAGTGTGCACCATCCCTTAAGAACGATCCCTGTAAAGCCCACTAAGATGGAGCAGTGAGATACAGTTACGCGGAAGTCATCTCGGACTGACGAGTAGACATGTCTGTGCGGTTGAGGGTAGGCCTACAGAGTTCGTCATAAAAATACCACTCCCAACCATAATTAAATTCCTCGTTTAAAGTGTGAATATCGACACTCTTAATAAATCTGGAAACGTGAGTCTACTTAGAAATTCACTAGAATTGGGAAATCAGTTTTGATTTAACAATCACTTGAGTTAGCAAAGGTATTCCACTGCGGTGTATGCCCCTAGAATCCGGAAATTCACTTAGATAAAATACAATGTAGATACATCTCTGCTTTATTTAAACCAAACATGTGATGTAATTGAATGGGTATTAGCCAGAAATGTGATTACCTCATTCAAATTCCCCAACAATTAAGCCTTACACATTCCAAATAAAACAATATACCTGACAATAAATTGATAACATAGGCTACGTGTAAATTGCGCACAAAAAAATGGGACACTTTTTTCTTCACCACTTTTAAGAATGTATCTCTTAACACATGTTCCCTCTTGAGTTAATGATTCACTCTTTACAGTGATGAGAGAGTTTGAAATGAAGTTATGGGTAGAGACTCATTTTACTGAATATGTTATTGGTTGTGCGGGGAATGGATGCGAAGCGATGACAGCAATATAACGAGCCGATTACTCTCGGTTAAGTTTTCATCCAAAGAGATATCATGGGGGAAGTCAAGGATGCTGAGGCGGTCCATTGTTATTTTATGTTTATTATGTAAAATTGACCAAGTTCGAAATAAACTAGTCAATTTGACTAGGCGATTAGATAATCTCCCGGGTATATCCGTGCTAGGAAGAACGAAGTCTGTGCACACGGGTGAAACACAGTGTAGAAAAATTTTCGCACTGTTAAGCTTTAATGGTCAAGTCCACCCCAACAAAAACGTTGATTTTAATAAATAGGGATAAATCAAACAAACACCACACTGAGAATTTCATCAAAATCGGAACTAACATAAGGAATCTATGACATTTTAAGGTTTCGCTTATTTTTCAGAAAAAAGTTATACGCACTACTCAGTGAAATGCAAATGAGAAAGTCTATAATGTATCTCATTCACTATTTTTTTTTTTTATAGTTTGAATTATACATTATTTCATTTTTTACTGATGTGACAATAAGGACCAACTTGACTGAACCATAAGATGTTAAACAATGGAAATTCTACATGTTCAGGGAGAAACAAAACTTTGTTTCACAGGACAATGAGGAGAAAATTAGAACATTTCATATTTCATAAAATAAAATCCAAAAGAAAAAGTGAGTAGATGACGTCATACCTTATTTGCATACCAACCAGGATGTGCATAAAACTGTTTTGTGAAATTAAGCGAAACTATTAAAGTATCATAACTTTCTTATTTTACATCCGATTTTGATAAGATTTTCAGTTTTATGCTTTTTTGGATTTTTCTCTTTTTATTAGAATCAACTTTTTGTTGGGGTGGACTTGTCCTTTAAGTGTGTTGATAGCATTTTCACACCGTCCACTATATCCATGATGTTAAGACAATATGGATACCCATCTCCCTTAGAGGTGTCCACAATGTGAATTTATTTTCACACTGTTAGATTTGAGTATTAAGCGGAGTAAATATCATGTCAACATAATTAATAATGAACATTCCCACTTTATCATCACAGTTTTATTTGAGCAATCTTAACATGGTCTTCTCTAAAACTGAACACACTGTTGTGAGGCGTCACACTTTGTCTCCACACTATTAGATTTGAACAGTTTAACATAGTGGATCACATCTTAACATACACTCTAACAGTGTCTAAAAAAAAGAGTAAAAATTTACCCAATATTGGGTACAAAGGGAATATGCATGTTTGCTGAGTAATTTTTTTCCACCAATATTGGGCAAAATGCATGTTTGAAGTGTAAATTTCAACGCAAAATTGCGTAAAATTTACAAAATATGTATCTCTTTACCGAACAAATGTTCCCATTTTACCCAATATTGGAGAAAAAATTGTGGTTAACATACTGTGAACACTAACACATTCTCTTTACATTGTTAACTTTGATTTCATAAATTTTACAGTGTGAGTCACATCCTAACATAGTCTCTATGTGAACACACAATGAACACGCACACTGACACTATATCTTCACAGATTGTGTGTGAAGTGTGAAGTACATGTTAACATTATCAGCAATGTGAACACACATTGAACACTCACTCTCACACTTTATCTTCAGAAATTGATTTAAGCAATTTAATAGTGTGAAGTATATCTTAACATAGTCTTATATGTGAACACACAATGAACACTCACTCTCACACTATATCTCCACAGTTTGATTTTAGCAAGTTTAATAGTGTGAAGTACATTCTTAACACCGTCTTCTATGTGAATACACTGTGTACACCCAGACTTTGTCACCCCAATGTTAAATTCGAATCTTTTTAGAAGTGTGAATCGCACATTAACATAGTCAGCAATGTGAACACACTGTGAACGATCACACCTTGTCTCCACATTGGCACATTAATTTTTCTGTACAGTTTATTCGTGCAAATCACATCTTAACCATGTTAACAGAGTTCGCAATGTGAACACACTGTAAACACACTCTGTTCTTTCCATTAGTGCAGCCACTATTATTAGATCACTGACTTTAGGAAACATAACATGAATACATAAAGAAATACAGACAAAAACATAAGGACATTGAAAAAGACTCTGTCAATTATCGTCAAAAAGATAATTTACTTATTACTTTGACTAGATCTATTAATTACAAAGTCACCTTTGTTGTGGTAATTAACCCTTTGCGCGCTGATGTTGCAATTTTGCACACTCGTACAATTAAACAACAATTGTAATAATTACTTTCTTCCCTATCTTCAAATTAGATAAGCTAATAAAAGGCAGTAGTTCTTGGATAAATCTATATCTTGAATTAAAGAAAATAACATGGAAACAATATTGCCATTATTATCCCCAAAAAAATAATTCAGTGTGCAAAGAGTTAACATTTTGTCGGGGATGGGCCAGGTCACTAAACTGAAAAAAAGTATATTACCAAATTATTTCACGACCCGGTCATACCTTTTTTTATTCTTTCCTTATTAATTATCCTCCATTTTCTATTCTGTTCTCATATTCATTTCTTCTACATGTTAACGACTTGAAAATTAATAGCCTGAAAATCTGGTTTATTTTGATGATTATTTCTGTCTGACGTAAATCACATACACAAACGCTTGGTGATTTTGAGCGATCCTTTCTAGTATCACTTTATAACGGAGATTTATCGAACAAATTAAACTAATATCTGTGTGGATATGATACCTATCTGTTAAGCCAAGCGAGAGAGAGGTGTCTCGTTGAAATATCACAGGAATAAATATTTCCACCACAAAATACTCAATTTTAGCCAATTCTGAATGTTTTTCTAGATGTTTAAGGATGGGCAAGCGATAGATGATTGAAACAGTAGCGCTAGATAACTAGAAAAAAAATCATAAACAAAAACACAAAATTTATTTTGTTTAAGTATGTGTCCTAATGGACACCCTAAACGAATTTAATTTCTAAACCACGTCGGGCGCTCGATCCTCGCTGTGACCCTGAACGTTAAATTTCAAACCGGAAAGAATCTCCAGGTTTTGACCTCAACCAATCTTACCTTTGAACATGTAGAGTATATCCGTGTCAGACTAAACTTAATTTAAAGATGAAATAAGTATTAGGTGGATAATATGAACCCAAATGAAGAGTTCAATTACAAAAATTATGCAAATTATCAAAATCATGGTACCGCTTATGATTAAAATTGCAGTTTTGATGTAGCACCAATATTGGTTGTATTGATCTTTTAAAACTCAGAACAAACCAATTAATTGTTCTTAAAGGACCGCACATCAGGTGTTAGAAATAATAAAAAATAGTCTGTTAGGACTATATAACAATAAATTATGTTTAATTGAATGAATATAACACTGAAATAAAAAGAAAATTTGTGCGGTCTTCTTTAATATGATCACTGTAGTTTTTAAAACCACTTGTTATGATTGTTTTGTTTGTTTTTTACTCATAACCTAAATGTGATGTTGACATGAATGTCAATATCGTATTTCATACGTACCTCCAACGGTCTCGTATATTACGAGACATAGAACGAGATATACCCAGTCAAAAACCCAACAATTCATCCTGATTGATCCTTTGAGAGAAAGAAATCCAGGAATATCCAATGGCAACCTGGAATAACAAGAAAAAGATTAATGGTCAATCGCAAAAATAAAACACTATAACAGACATCCATTATTCCGAAAAGTGTTTCATTGCAACACCTTGCTTAGGAACTTATTTACACCTCCTCACGCACACACACTTCCACACACACACACACACATCCTCACCCTTCCACAAACACACCTACACACACACTCGCTCGTTCTATTTACCAAAGATAATCCAACCACACTGTATATCGTTTATCTATAATATGACTTTTTTTTTTATCAAGTTCACACCTAGTTACCAATAATGCATGCAGCATTTCCATTTATTTGCATGCAGGATAAAAAAGCATTGTCGATTAAATTTAATTTTAATGTGTGCTTATTTATATAGTATGTATATGGCATATGCATAAGGGCCTTATTTTAATCTTGTCAAATAATATGGCAATTCGCATATTACACAAGTGATTCATTTAAAGCCTATATTTGTAAAATGATTTACGTTGCGTCAATTTCAAAGATGTATGTTTGTTTTACGTATAAGGCGTATGCTTCTTTTACGTATAAGGCGTATGCATAGGGGCCTTATTGTAATTATATCAAACCTCAGTTATTTTGCAACCTTATCACTAATATAGTCACAACCCGAAAGAGCATCTTAAACATACCTTATGTGATGTGATGTTACCGAACACATTTCAAGCTTTTATTTGTTTGTTTAAAGGCGACCGCACACCTTACGACTGGTCTGCGACCCGATTTTGGAACAAATCGCATTTTGCTCATTTTCTGAAGATGTGAATGGAACATATCATTTTTTTAAAGGTTAGAATTAATTGAAATAATAATTTTATAACAATTTTGAAAGATTGCAAGTCCTTATTTTGGTGTAAAGTCCAAATTAGTTTCAAATCGTAGCCAATCGTACGACTGCTATGACATCATTACGACTAGATATTAAAATCGCTTTTATTCTAAGAAGGATGATAGCATAGCCACGAATTTGATCATAGGTATTCGTACGATGATTTAGAACATTACACAGTAAGATATTCCAAGTCTCAATATTAGCATCAAATTCTATTACATTTTATTCTGAAATCGGGTCGCAGACCAGTCGTTAGGTATGCGGTGGCCTTAAAATGCGTAAGGTTGTGCTGTACTCTTAGACAATTAGCTCCAAAAAAAATTAGCTTTTATTAGCAGATATCATGTCCCTTGATAAATCTTATATTATTAATCATTACAATTTTGGTGCAGGTCAATTGGAAGATCATATATTGTTTTAAATGTCAGATGAAAGTATGGTTGTATTAAAAGTAGAGAGCTATTTCCCTTCTCAATTTACAAGAATCATATAACCTGTGCGATTTTCAAACTAAGCACGACTGATTATAACATTGAACGTCTAATCAAATTCATATTGATTTACAGTATGTACTTTAACTCAGGCCAGCTAGACATAATACTAAAACCGAGTTTAGGGTAGATGCACTCACCTCAAAAGTATGTCGTAGATTGTCTAAGGAATTCCACAAGATATATTTTTCCACGAAGAGAATTAAATATTGGAAAACAATAACCTCCTTTAAAAAAGTTAGTAAGTTCAAGAGAGGGTGATAGAAGCGGTCATTAAGTTTCCTCCTCATGCACGAAATGATTTTGTTCCTCGGGATATTTTCCCGCCTTGCTCGTTTAAGGATGTCGTCTGCTAGTAACGCACGTGTGCGAAATGCTGATGCGTTCGTCCGTTCACTCTCAGTCCAACCAACTCACACAGTGCGCAAATTGGATACCTATGTGTAAGCATTTTCTCCCACGCCCTCTTTTGACAAAGAGTTACACTATCATGGTAATACCGTGTGAGGTTAAAATACGTCATCATGCCAGATGTTAATTATTTTGGAACATTATTTATCGAAAGTAACATGGGACATGAAAAGGTGTTTATTCAAAACTTTGCATCCACTTTAGGGGAGAATCACATTTTCTATCTTTCGAGTGCAAACAGGGGATGAAATAATGTTTGGTATTCAATTATTTCGACATTCTGCTCTGCTTTATTCACCTTTTTTTTCGTTACATTTTGTTCTCTTTTTTATTTACATATTATTTGTATGCCTTTTTTATTGCGAGTAATCCAACTGGCTACATAATTTGAAATTGGCAGCTCCTCTGTTCTCCTTCTAATATAACGTTGTTGTTTTTTGTGATCAGTGTTTTTTTTTATCTGCTGGATTGCATTAGCCAGCTTTCACACCGCCACGCGGAACGAATACTAGAACATAGTTAATGCATTGAAAACTCCTGTCAAAATATGACAATGAATAACATGAAGTTTTTGTCGAAAATTGGAGAATCAGAACAGCGGTTCGTTCTTAGTTTTGGAGCGGACGAAAAAAAAAATCAAATATGTCGCTTGTCAAGAGTCCAGGACGAAATTCCAGGGGGGGTTTTGTTTCATCAACATTGTTCATCCGACAAGTTGTCAGATCTGACAACTTTCGTTGAATTTGATTGGCTGAGAACCACTGTTGCTATGGTAACTGTCGGATAAAACTGGACTTGAAACGCTCCCCTGATTTGAGTTTTCGACAAAGACTTTTCAGTTGTTCATTGATTTTTGCGGGTTTTTTTTTAAGTGTTCTAAAGCAAATCTTTCTGCCCCATTCATCTCTTTTCCGACTCACACCGCCTTGCATTGGCGGCGAAAACTGCCTCGCTGCACATGACCATGGTGGCAATGAATACTTTAACTGGCGCTGCATTATTAATCGTCTGCTATGGGGCGCGTGCTAACGGACGGGGCATTGATCACCATCATGCGCCGAATCGTCGGACCCGAAACTCTGCTGGTTAACATCTTAAAAGACGCTGATATGTCACAGTCCATACTGAATAGGTCTCCCATCAACATGAGTATAGTGAATTGCTCAATTACATCTTGTGGAGGGTTTCATCAACATTCTGGTCCTCGTAACACAAAGGTTAGCGATTGATCGCAAATTTAAATTGGTCTGTCACAACCGTCGTTGCATATGTATTTTTCTCCGTAGACTGACTTGTTCTTTCAAATTAGCGATTAATCGGTAACCCGTGTGTTACGGTGCCCTGGTCCGACAAAAAAAAAATTCAAACCGTGAAGGCGTTAGGAAACAAAACATGATATTATTGATAAGAATAATTCAAGAAATTTATACAAAATGTTTGGATATTGAAATGTGAACGATTAAATTAATTCTATATTCATATTCTTTTAAATTCGCCAATGGGATGGGCTAATCTATATTTTTGTTGTCCATTTCAAATACTGTTTTTGACAATGCACTTTCAGTCTTCTCGCTGTGATTATTATGGTTTCGTTAATTGCGATTTCTCTCGGTGAATAAAAACAAAATCTATAAAGGGGCTGATTTTTTATGATTTTTTGTTCATGAGCTATGCTTTAATGTGCAAATTGGAGATGTTAGTGACGCTGCCAGCAATGCATCTCGGGTATTCACAATATTTTTTTTTTTTTAATTACATGCTCTACAAGTTTTCAAGACGGCACTTTTTGGAATATTTTTTTGTAAACACAAACTGTAAGGCATTTTCTAGACATAATTAAGCGGATAGGTTAGTTCTGAGATGATTAATCTCACCATCTTTTAATAAGATAATAAAAATATATCTTTTCAAAATGGTCAATTTTTTGTTCATTTTTGCCCAAAATTGAAGTTTTATTGACCTTGTCAATTTCCTCGTAAAAAACATGACAATTTTCATAGCAAAAATAAATGCGTAGAATTGATATGACAATTCTGTGCATTATTCATTATCATCATCATCATTATCAATTTACATCACCATTTTCCCTTAAAAAAGGGCTTATTTTCTCAAGCACCATTGCCAACAATTCTTTCTTTGTCGACCATTCACCTCATTCAGAACAACCTCATTATTTTCTTATTTATCACTACTATGCCAGTGTTAACTTCAATTCAATCTTTTTTTATTTTGTACCATTAGCCTCACAATCTATAATCTTTCACTGTTCACTGCTTTTTTACATTCTAATTATATTCTTTCATACCTGTTCACATGTGACGACAAGGCATCCAAACACACTTCAAACCACTTTCACACTGGAAAAATAATGAGAAATTTAGGCATGTGAAATAGAATGTTACAAATCTAACTTCAAAAGAAATGAAAGTGTGTTTATTTTGTTAATCTTTTATTAATCGTGTGATTTTGCCGTGGTCTCCTCTTCTTCGATTGCATATGCTACTTCGCTTTTCTTTTTTCTATTGTTAAATTCGATATGTTTTCTTTCTTATATCTCATTTTGCATCTTTTGACTGACATTCTTCCAGTCGACAATGTTTTGGATGACATAAGAGGTCCCATAGCCCCCTTGCTAAAATTCCTATTTCAGGATATGTTTGAAAATGTAAAAAAAATATTTTGTATATTCAACATGATCTTGTTCATAAATTTCCATAAATGCCCGGGCTGGTATTCTGAGATCTATTTTATCTAAATGTCTCGTTTTATCTATTACCGTTATTTCATCTATATAATCTAAGGAACGCCTATTCATGAAGCAATATCCAATGAGAAAGTTTGTTTGAAAGCACTCTCATTGGATCATTGAACCATTGAAAATCCTTTTCGCCGGGGGGGGGGGGGGGCTGGGCAAAAAAGTGAGAGTGTATCAATCCTATTAAATAACAATGTAGGTCCACCATTAGGCAAATACGCGTCTTAAACGTGTTATATACAATTATAAGAAGAATTATTAGAGCAATTACATTCATTTATTTCCTCTTTAAGGATATTCATAGCATATAATGATTAAGAATATTCCAGAATATCTTAGTAAAGCTTTGTTAGGCATGCCTACACCTATCTAAAGGCAAAGGAATTGTGTTATATCTGAATAGAGACTGCAACACAAAAGAGATTCCTAGTGGTAGTGAAAAGGACAATAGGATTAGCTTTTTTGTTATATTGTTAATTTCACTGAGGTCATTCAAGAGTCTTCTAGAATTTGACTGCTCTAGAAATTGGTAGAATTTTCTTTTTGTAGACAATTACCAGAAGCTTCCAGAATAGTGAATAATTTGTATATAAGCTGGCAGTTTCTTCAAGGACATCATCACATCATATCAGATCAGAACTCAGAGTTTCACACCAGACTTTATGTCAGAGCATAGTTCATTTCCACCTGGAATACAACATTTATTTTCTGTGGAATTATTTGCACGCCATCAATGAACTGTTTGCAGTTACTTTGAGAGAGGAATTCTCAGTTCTCATCGAAATCGTCAACCTGTTTTAATGAACGCTTTGCAACCCATGGATTGCTGAAATTGACTGTTAATCATCTTCAACATTGTCTTCACGGACATTTTAACTGGTTACAGTGACTCTTGTTATTCATCATGCTACAACATCAATTTCATCATCGCCATCATTGTGAACTTAATTTAAGGAATTTTCGCCAGCCAACTTGGGATATTTCTGGATTTAACTTTGGATTTTAATCAGAACTGACATTTCAAGAGATGTAAGATTAATATTTATTTGTTTTGTTTAGTGATCCATATATTTCCTGTAATAAAAGAAAAGGAAATAAAATTTAAAACTAAATTTTCATTGTTATTTGTTGCAGTATCGTAACAAACGTTCTTTACTGGGGTGTCGTAAACAGTTAGCAACACTGACCTTTTCCTAGACGTTTTCATCATTACATGCATCATTCTATGCACTGGCGGATCCACGGGACAGTCGGCTCGAGCCCCCCCCCCCCCCCCCCCCCCACAATTGAAAATGAATGGCCTTTTTTTTTGCGTGGACGAAATATACAAATTTTTTGGTTGAAAACCTCGTTTTATGTTTTGCTTGTTAATTTTTTTTGGTGGACGAAATGTAACAAATTTTTGTTTGAAAACTTTTTTTTTATGGTAAAATTTTTCCTCGGGAAAATGTGCCCCCCCCCCCCTTTTTTAAAGAAAATCCTGGATCCGCCCCTGAATCTATGATACTATTAATCAACGTAGTCTTTTGAGATATTTCATTATCAATATTAGTATCTAAGATTTTCTGTTATATTCTTATCTTTTCCATCTCAACATAATGCTGAAATTTGCTTCGCAGAGATTAGGGCCTGCATAACCCCAACCGTATTTTAATTTTTACTTTCATTTTTCAAAGCAACATTGGTGTACGAATATCTTACGCGTAGCGGCGTAGGTATATTTTCGAAACAGCTATGCAGACGCTTTCTGGAACGTAGAGAATCTATTGTCGAATACTCCAGCCCCCCCCCCCCCCCGATCAATTTATTTTTTGATGTAGGGTCTTTCTTTTCTATTTCTATTAAATCTTTATCTGCTTTTTTTTGCAGTATACAAGGGATCAGCCTAGACAGGCCAATGGCCTATTGCTGATCCCCCCACATCCACTGCTACATAATATTATTCACTCCTATCCGTCCACTTTTTTACAATTGATTTATCGTGTATTTTTTTTCTTCTTTGTTTCTATTGTGTACATTTGTATGAATATGTTTTACATTGTATCTGATATTTGAATGTTTTATGAGAGATGTGAAATACATGAAGCTGAAACTGAACTGAAATGCCCTTCATGACAATGATATTTTTTGTCGAGGTTCGGTGATTCAAATCATCAGTTTCATTCTTCGCCCTGGAAAAACGTTCTTTCGTGAGCTCTTAAACGTCGGACGAAAATGCCGTTCTGATTCATCGACCCACGACAAAGTCTTCATTGTGTTTGACTTGCATTTTCAGTGCATTTGCTGCGTTGTAGGATTCATTCCCCGTTTCTGATCGAAAATTCGATGATATCATACATGTATACAAGCTAAATGTGACAACGCGGGCACAGGTCTGACACGCATCATTCATAGAGATACAACTTTTAATCTTATCTCAGATAAAATTCGGGATATAATTTGAGAGATAAAAACTAATCTCAGAAAACCATTTTCATCTTGAACACATAATAAAAAAAGAGGTAACTTATTTCAAAGCCGTCCCGTGCTATTGGTATCCTGCTACGAAATATATGACAGAATTAATCAATATTTAATGAATATTTGAATATAAATATTTAATATATATATATATATATATATATATATATATATATATACATATATATATATATATGTATATATATATATATATATATGTATATGTATATGTATATTGCTAACTCGCTTCAATCACATATTGCGCACTATGTATCGAAAACTCAACCCATCATAATTCTATGATTCATTACGTCAATGGCCGGTATAGCGACATCTATGGGTAAAATTACATTAAAAAAGTACTAGTAATGACGACATTGTGTTTGTTGTTCATGTAGATATGATTAAATCATTATATCCTGAAGCATATATCAGTTCTCATACATCGATTGTTTTCTCCACAATTATGCTGGAATGCTTTTTTGTACGGCCAGTTCTGATGTGTTTGTCTTCTTTTACTATATCCTATTCATTCCAAGGTAAGTATTTTACTTTTCTTTATTAAAAAAAAAGATTTGACTAACATAAATCATCTACTTTGTACATAAACAACTAATATAAGCTGGGTTACGAGATTTGGACAGTCAATATAAAGGACATTCCGAGGTCAAGTTCGTGGCGTAATGGGACAAATATGTTTAGAGGGGTAAACATGGCGTACGGGGCAAAATATAAAAAAATTGAGCGAGCGAGTAAAAATTTTGACCCTGAAAAGAAAATCGAATTTTGTGATAGATTTGAAATAATACTCAAAACAACGGCATTACATTTCACCATTTCCCCTTACCTCGTGTGCATATGAGAACAAACCTAATGCTCGAATATTCTCATATAAATGTGTTAACAATCGTAAATGTGTGCCAAAACGGCTTCCCGCACAGAATCATATTGAAAGCGGGAAAAGTTTGCTAAAAACGGGACTGTCCTTTAAAATTCGAGACTTGTCGCCCTGAACATACATGTGGGTTGTGCGCAATATATATACATACCGACAACAAAATTCTATAGGCCAGTATCTCCCCATTTTGGTTTTATAAAAACAAAATCCGGAGGTTGGACTTCCTTCCTCTTGTAAAATCATTGGAAGCAAGCAAGACCTGGCAGAAGATTGTAAAATTGATACGGAATCATCTTGGAAGAGGTATTTGTATCAATCCATCACAAAATTGATCAAAACCAATGTGCACATACCTGGTAGTCTCAGACTAGTGGTCAATCATAGATGCAGTACTCATATTAACCCATATACTCTACCAGCATTTAGATTATGTTAGGTCGCCTCGCGGATCCAGGGGGGCACAGCCGGCCCGTGCTCCCCGTTTTAGATTTTTAGAGGCTTGTCATTTTTTTCCTCGGAAAAAATGTGACCCCCCTCTCCTCCAGAAAATCCTGGATACGCCCCTGGGTAGGTGTAATGCAAGAGCTACATATGTGGATTTTTCATCTGCATTTAATACTATCCAGCCATATAAGTTCATAGAAAATTAAGTTTCTTAGATGTTAATTTGTCTCTAAGTTCTATAGACATATGACTTTTTACTTGATAGACCCCTTGGATTTGGGATTTGTGACGTGTTTGAGTTTTAATAGCATGACAGATCAGTAGGGTAATGTGTAAACAGTTAATTTGAGGAGGCCCTGACATGGTATACGGGGCAAAATTTTCTATTAAAAAGGCTACGAGCGACCAAAATGAGCCAGAAGAAAAATGATAATTTTGAATTCAAAAATCTTATCTTGTCATAGATTGTGACGTAATATTTTTAAGTCATATTTCTTCCTTCCTTTTTCTATTGTTTCTCCTTTCTCTTAATCCTGATTTTTTTTTTTTTTGGGGGGGGGTTCATGGCCCCGAATTCCCTCATCTGTACGTCAGTGTAACAGATGTCAGGTAAATTTGATATAAGATTAAAAGCAAAAGCAAAGAGGTGATATTGGTCAAGATACAATAATGGTTCAATTGCTAATTGCCCCATTAGACAGTTTCTATACACTTTTTTTTTATCATTTAAACAAGAATAAAGGAGAAACGAAATTCCAATGGAGTAATCATGTAATAAAGGGTGTTTCGATCGATTATCAAATATTTATCTTCAAGTGGTAAAAGATGTAAAGTGAGATAAAAACAATGACCCCTTGACTTCATTGAAAAACAGAGACATTATATCAATGGCTCTGAATGGGTGAACCATCCGGCCATCTTTTAAAAGTATTTATTAAGTATTCATTGTATTAATATTCTTATCTGTAACCTTTTACTACTCTACATTGTTACCGTGAATAAAACCAAACCAAACAAACTACCAATAATGCGTATAGATAATCCTTATGTTAGAAACAAGATGGCTTTAGGAAGTATAAAGGCGGGGCGGAGTGACGTCACATCCGCTTAATGGGTAAACTCGATTACCACGACGTTCAGCACTCTGACTCTGCCTTTCTTGTAAACATGATATGAAGTGCTGTATGAATGTTAATAGTTGTGTTAAAGGAAACCAAAACCTAAGAGAAATAGCAACAGTGTTTGAAAGAGTGAAATGAGATAAACAATTTGAGACAAGTTTCATCAAAATCGGTTTAAAAATAAGCATGTTACAGACATTTAAAAAGTATTGTTGTACATTATATGGGGATCCTCAAATTGGCAGATTTGCTTCATTATGGCTGATTTTGTGGACAATTCTCCATTTGTTTTGTACACAAATTTTCAGATTTCCCCCTTTATGTTGAATATTTCACATTGTCTCCTCCAGACCTTAACATATGTGGTGTGAATTAAATTTTCCCATGACATATGTTATGCTCAGAAGGAGGCAATATGAAATTTGAAAGATAATGTGGAAAAACTGAAAATTTGTGTACAAATTAACAAATGGAGAATTGTCCAAAAAATCTGTCATTCTAAAGCAAGGTGTAGCAAATTGGAGGACCCGGGCCCCATAGAAAGTAGAAGACTCTTTACCCCCCCCCCCCCCCTCCCCCTGACTTGCTCATATTAACCGATTTTTTATGGAACTTGTTTTAAATTGTTCCTACCATTTTACCCTTTCCAATAAAATTGCTTTTTTGTGGGGTTTTGCTTAGTTTCCTTTTTAAATCATAATTAGGGGGGCGGGGGTTTGGGTATCCAAAAGTGAGGGGGTTTAAACACCTGTAAACTACCACCCCCCCCCCCTCCCCCCCCCCCCCTGCGTACGCCACTGCTACTAGGATTTTTTTTTCTTTTTTGAATCTTTATTGCTTCAATAAAACAGAATATATGTACAATATTCATCGTGTACAACAAGATACATCAATATTCATCGTAATGATGTAATGAAGCTACTAGGAATGTTTCTAAAAATCATTTTGCAAATTATTCCACGCAGACTTGCCAGAAAATAAAATTTATAGTTCACCCAAATTGGTGTTAGTTTTGTCAAGATTCACACTTCGCATTTCTTGTATTGCTGCGATGGTCGATGTTTCTATAAATAAATAGTAATGAATTTATGCAGCAGCCGATTATTAATCAAATCTTGCAAAAATACGCCTATCAAATATTGGAATCGTTTAGAAATATCCAGATTTCTTAAATCACGAAATAAACGAGCAGAGTGATAAGTACATACATTGTTTTGTTAAATATAACATAATACTACAATATATTATTATCATTAGTTGTTCATTTTAAAGCGTTTAAGTCATATTTTTTGTAAAGCGCTATATAAGTACATGTTATGTATATATGTATGTATGTGTGTGTGGGTGTGTGTGTGTGTATGTATGTATGTATGCATGTATGTAAGTATGATGGCTGTCTGTCATTAATCTAGCTATTCTTTTTGAAGTAATAATATGGGAATCAGGACTGTTTTGCATGTCCCACCTCCAAGCCATATGTTATATGTGGTGAAATCACGAGTTGTATAACATGCCTGTGACTAGCTTTGTTTAACATAGTTCCGCAATTTACATAGTATTCCATTCATTCATATTTTTTTGCCTCAGTTCATTACGTACATTAACATCGTGTCTTTTTCCATGTAAGGTTTTAAGGAAGGCCTTTTTAATTTTTAAGTGGATTTAAGTGGACATTCATAAGAGGTTTTGTAATTTTATTTCTTTAGCGTAGGTAATATTTGGATTAGTATCGCCGAATAATATGATCAACTTCCCCTTTTAATTGCCATGATTGTATATTTATGTCATAGTTAATGAAGACAGACAAGAGAGAGTAGCGGATAAGTGAAAAGGGGAGAACTTGTTTTTTTCCTTAACACAACGGCGATCGAGCTTTAAGATGCGTTATAATTGTTACCACAGTTTTATACCTAAAATAAATTTAGCATGAATGATTGAGTTTTTATATCATGGCGAAAACCAGTCAATCCTTGAAAAGGCATAGAATCGCAAATAAATGGAGGGGCTGGTCCTTTGGGGGGTAAGAACCTGTCATATCACTCTGTATGTATCAAATGAAGGCTGCAGTCATTGGTTTAAACAGTTCTAGCCATTTATATTAATGAGACATTAAAAAAAATGTATATAATAAATTATTGAATTATATTGATAAAAACAATATTTTATACGAAAGACAATTTGGTTTTAGACAAGGTCACTCAACGAGCACTGCTCTTTTAGATTTCACAAACACTCTTGCCAATGTTTTTTAACAGAAAAGGTTTGTAATTGGAATATTTCTGGACCTTTTAAAGCCGTTTGATTGCATTGATCACCATATATTATTGCAGAAACTAGAATATTACGGTATCAGGGGAAATATACACAATTGGTTTAAAAGTTATCTTTATAATAGAAAGCAGTTTGTATGTATTGACAATGTATCATCTGATCAACTTGATTTAACTGTCGGAGTGCCACAAGGGTCAATCCTCGGGCCTTTGCTCTTTTTAATATTTGTAAATGATTTTCAATTCGTTCCTAGCTCTGGAAAAACGACATTTGCTGTTTTTTCGGGAGCTCTTAAACGTCAGACGAAATTGTTGTTCCGGTTCATCGACCCACGACAAAAACTTCTTTGTGATTTGACTTACATTTTCAGTGCATTTGCTGCGTTGTAGGATTCATTCCCCGTTTCTGATCGAAAATTCGATGATATCATACATGTATACAAGCTAGATGTGACAACGCAGGCACAGGTCTGACACGCATCATCCATAGAGATACAACTTTTAATCTTATCTCAGATAAAATTCGGGATATCATTTGAGAGATAAAAAATAATCTCAGAAAACCATTTTCATCTTGAACACATAATAAAAAAAGAGGTAACTTATTTTAAAGCCGTCCCGTGCTATTGGTATCCTGCTACGAAATATATGACAGAATTAATCAATATTTAATGAATATTTGAATATAAATATTTAATATATATATATATATATATAGCTATATATATATATGTATATGTATATGTATATTGCTAACTCGCTTCAATCACATATTGCGCACTATGTATCGAAAACTCAACCCATCATAATTCTATGATTCATTACGTCAATGGCCGGTATAGCGACATCTATGGGTAAAATTACATTAAAAAAGTATTAGTAATGACGACATTGTGTTTGTTGTTCATGTAGATAGGATTAAATCATTATATCCTGAAGCAGATATCAGTTCTCATACATCGATTGTTTTCTCCACAATTATGCTGGAATGTACCGGCCAACTTGCTTTTTTGTACGGCCAGTTCTGATGTGTCTGTCTTCTTTTACTATATCCTATTCATTCCAATGTAAGTATTTTACTTTTCTTTATTAACAAAAAAGATTTGACTAACATAAATCATCTACTTTGTACATAAACAACTAATATAAGCTGGGTTACGAGATTTGGACAGTCAATATAAAGGACATTTCGAGGTCAAGTTCGTGGCGTAATGGGCCAAATATTTTTAGAGGGGTAAACATGGCGTACGGGGCAAAAAAAATAAAAAAATTGAGCGAGCGAGTAAAAAATTTGGCCCTTAAAAGAAAATCGTATTTTGTGATAGATTTGAAATAATACTCAAAACAACGGCATTAGATTTCACCATTTCCCCTTACCTCGTGTGCATATGAGAACAAACGTAATGCTTGCATATGCTCATATAAATGTGTTAACAATCGTAAATGCGGGCCAAAACGGCTTCCCGCACAGAATCATATTGAAAGCGGGAAAAGTTTGCTAAAAACGGGACTGTCCTTTAAAATCTGAGACTTCTGGTCGCCCTGAACATACATGTGGGTTGTGCGCAATATATATACATACCGACAACAAAATTCTATAGGCCAGTATCTTCCCATGTTGGTTTTATAAAAACAAAATCCAGAGGTTGGACTTCCTTCCTCTTGTAAAATCATTGGAAGCAAGCAAGACCTGGCAGAAGATTGTAAAATTGATACGGAATCATCTTGGAAGAGGTATTTGTATCAATCCATCACAAAATTGATCAAAACCAATGTGCACATACCTGGTAGTCTCAGACTAGTGGTCAATCATAGATGCAGTACTCATGTTAACCCATATACTCTACCAGCATTTAGATTATGTTAGGTCGCCTGGCGGATCCAGGGGGGCACAGCCGGCCCGTGCTCCCCGTTTTAGATTTTTAGAGGCTTATCATTTTTTTCCTCCCTCGGGAAAATGTGACCCCCCCCCCCCCCTCTCCTTCGGAAAAGCCTGGATACGCCCCTGGGTAGGTGTAATGCAAGAGCTACATATGTGGATTTTTCATCTGCATTTAATACTATCCAGCCATATAAGTTCATAGAAAATTAAGTTTCTTAGACGTTAATTTGTCTCTAAGTTCTATGGACATATGACTTTTTACTTGATAGACCCCTTGGATTGGGGATTTGTGACGTGTTTGAGTTTTAATAGCATGACAGATTAGTAGGGTAATGAGTAAACAGTAAATTTAAGGAGGCCCTGACATGGTATATGGGGCAAATTTTCTATAAAAAATGCTACGAGCGACCAAAATGAGCCAGCAAAAAAATTGATAATTTTGAATTCAAAAATCTTATCTTGTCATAGATTGTGACGTAATATTTTTAAGTCATATTTTTTCCTTCCTTTTTCTATTGTTTCTCCTTTCTCTTAATCCTGATTTTTTTTTTTTTTTTTGGGGGGGGTTCATGGCCCCGAATTCCCTCATCTGTACGTCAGTGTAACAGATGTCAGGTAAATTTGATATAAGATTAAAAGCAAAAGCAAAGAGGTGATATTGGTCAAGATACAATAATGGTTCAATTGCTAATTGCCCCATTAGACAGTTTCTATACACTTTTTTTTTATCATTTAAACAAGAATAAAGGAGAAACGAAATTCCAATGGAGTAATCATGTAATAAAGGGTGTTTCGATCGATTATCAAATATTTATCTTCAAGTGGTAAAAGATGTAAAGTCAGATAAAAACAATGACCCCTTGACTTCATTGAAAAACAGAGACATTATATCAATGGCTCTGAATGGGTGAACCATCCGGCCATCTTTTAAAAGTATTTATTAAGTATTCATTGTATTAATATTCTTATCTGTAACCTTTTACTACTCTACATTGTTACCGTGAATAAAACCAAACCAAACAAACTACCAATAATGCGTATAGATAATCCTTATGTTAGAAACAAGATGGCTTTAGGAAGTATAAAGGCGGGGCGGAGTGACGTCACATCCGCTTAATGGGTAAACTCGATTACCACGACGTTCAGCACTCTGACTCTGCCTTTCTTGTAAACATGATATGAAGTGCTGTATGAATGTTAATAGTTGTGTTAAAGGAAACCAAAACCTAAGAGAAATAGCAACAGTGTTTGAAAGAGTGAAATGAGATAAACAATTTGAGACAAGTTTCATCAAAATCGGTTTAAAAATAAGCATGTTACAGACGTTTAAAAAGTATTGTTGTACATTATATGGGGATCCTCAAATTGGCAGATTTGCTTCATTATGGCTGATTTTGTGGACAATTCTCCATTTGTTTTGTACACAAATTTTCAGATTTCCCCCTTTATGTTGAATATTTCACATTGTCTCCTCCAGACCTTAACATATGTGGTGTGAATTAAATTTTCCCATGACATATGTTATGCTCAGAAGGAGGCAATATGAAATTTGAAAGATAATGTGGAAAAACTGAAAATTTGTGTACAAATTAACAAATGGAGAATTGTCCAAAAAATCTGTCATTCTAAAGCAAGGTGTAGCAAATTGGAGGACCCGGGCCCCATAGAAAGTAGAAGACTCTTTACTCCCCCCCCCCCCCCCCTCCCCCTGACTTGCTCATATTAACCGATTTTTATGGAACTTGTTTTAAATTGTTCCTACCATTTTACCCTTTCCAATAAAATTGCTTTTTTGTGGGGTTTTGATTAGTTTCCTTTTTAAATCATAATTAGGGTGGGGTCTTCAGCATTTTTTTTGCGGGGGTTTGGGTATCCAAAAGGTGAGGGGGTTTAAACACCTGTAAACCACCACCCCCTCCCCCTCCCCCCCCCCCCCCCCCCCCTGCGTACGCCACTGCTACTAGGAATGTTTTTTTCCTTTTTTGAATCTTTATTGCTTCAATAAAACAGAATATATGTAAAATATTCATCGTGTACAACAAGATACACCAATATTCTTCGTAATGATGTAATGAAGCTACTAGGAATGTTTCTAAAATCATTTTGCAAATTATTCAATGCAGACTTGCCAGAAAATACAATTGATACTTCACCCAAATTGGTGTTAGTTTTGTTAAGATTCACACTTCGCATTTCTTGTATTGCTGCGATGGTCGATGTTTCTATAAATAAATAGTAATGAATTTATGCAGCAGCCGATTATTAATCAAATCTTGCAAAAATACGCCTATCAAATATTGGAATCGTTTAGAAATATCCAGATTTCTTAAATCACGAAATAAACGAGCAGAGTGATAAGTACATACATTGTTTTGTTAAATATAATATAATAATACAATATATTATTATCATTAGTTGTTCATTTTAAAGCGTTCAAGTCATATTTTTCGTAAAGCGCTATATAAGTACATGTTATGTATATACTGCATGTATGTATGTGGGGGTGGGTGTATGTGTGTATGTATGCATGTATATAGCCATTTAACATTAATTATTATTGAAATACATAGAGGGTTGGGGACTCACTTGAGTTATTTTTTTTTCAGATATAAAAGTATAATTTTAAGGAGTTTCATTCCGTCCTTATTTGCTTCAGTTCTTGGTAAATATATATGTACTTTTTTTGCATATCCTTGTTGATATGAAATGAAGATTTGTATTTTGTTTTGTATTTATCTGCAGTTTATGTAATTCATTTGAATGAAATCCTTAATAAAAACATATTGAAAAAAAAATGTATGTAAGTATGATGGCTGTCCGTCATCAATCTAGCTATTCTTTTTGAAGCAATAATATGGTAATCTGGACTGGACTGTTTTGCATGTCCCACCTCCAAGCCATATGTTATATGTGGTGAAATCACGACTTAGTTTAACATAGTTCCGCAATGTACAGAGTATTCCATTCATTCATATTTTTTTGCCTCAGTACATTACGTACATTAACATCGGAAGGCCTTTTTAGTTTTTAAGTGGATTTAAGTGGACATTCATAAGAGGTTTTGTAATTTGTTTTCTTTAGCGTAGGTAATATTTGGATTAGTATCGCCGAATAATATGATCAACTTTCTCTTTTAGTTTCCATGATTGTATATTTGTGTCATAGTTGATGAAGACATACAAGAGAGAGTAGCGGATAAGCAGAAAGTGAAAAGGGAAGAACTTGTTATTTTTCTAACCACAACGGCGATCGAGCTTTAAGATGCGTTAGTATTGTTACCATAGTGTTATACCTGAAATACAGTATGAATATGATTGTTGAGTTTTTTTTTATATCTTAGCCACAACCCGTCAATCCTTGAAGTTCATAGAATCGCAGAAATGGGGGGGGGGGGTCTATTTGGGGGGTAAGAACCTGTCATATGACTCTGTATGTATTAAATGAAGGCGACAGTCAGTGTTTAAACAGTTCTTTACAATCACATACAGTGTTGTGTCTATCAAAAAGGGCGTAGACTGGTTTGAGCTTGGGGAGGTGCACACCCGGCTTGGGAGGTGGAACTAAAGTGGTATAATTGTGGAGGTGGAACTAAAGTTTGGAAAATCAGCTCTTGAAAGCAGAAGAAGGGGTACAAATTTCGTTTTGCTTGCCAGTGTCGGAACTCCTCTGCCTCAGCGGAAGGGCCGTGCACGTGCACCCATTGCACCCCCGGTCTGTTATCACTATATCGATAGCGAGCTGGATTCGAGTGTAAATCATGTCGTCTAGTCCTGACAGTTCCGGGGATGATTACGAAAAAAAAATATTCAGGCTGTATCCATACCGTTTCAACGCATGGTTCGGTGATATCTAAGTAAAATTTTAAGCTAAATTCAAGAATTGTGCAGATCAGTGGAAATATTTTAGTTTGGGGGTTTGAAGAAAGAGGTTGTTGAAATAATTTGTGAGTGAGAGAAAGGAAAGGATCGAGGAAGAAAGAAGAAAGAAAGAAAGAAAGAAAGAAGGGCAAACTATAAGAGGGGTGTACAAAAGATATTTAGATGATGGGGGACAAGGGATTAAAGCGGGAGAAATCAAATACCAGGAAAAACTTTTGTTTCGCTTATTCATTGCCCTTTATTTCTATTAATGATTCCTAAACAAGGGCAGTCCAAGAATATCACTATTTTAAATCATTTATTAATGTATTTATTTGTATTTTCTTATTGATTTATTTTCATTAGGCCTACCATTATGATTAAAAAAAATACATATTTCCTCTTTACCATCTTTTGGAAAATCGGGGGGGGGGGTGTAGAACCCTGCGCCCCTTTAGTGATGATGTAGACCCGTTCCTTATGCAAAGACATTAACAGGCTTATATTTAGGCCTTTACTTCACTTAAATCAATTAACAGCATAGCGTTAATTTACATGAAACAAAGTCACTTCCTCATAGCATAACACGCAGCTGTCTCTGACTGGACTCAAGAGGGCGGTAGTCATATTTATTGAAAATTTAATCAGTTTTAAACTATAATTTACCGTCCCCTCGCAGAATTGGTATTGTGCTCTTTTATCTCCGACAGCTGTGATGATTAAATTATTCATTTAATCAGAAAATCTAAGACCCCAGGATACATAGTTGGTTTCAAAAAATGTATCGTCTGTTTTAGATGAAAATTAATATACTGCTTGATGTTTCTTGATAAGGATTAACCGATAATTGAATTTAGATATTCTTAGCAATTTTCAAACATTGAAATTAATATCTAAACTAAGTAATAATTGTCTTTTAACAGGCAATAATGGAATTGGTTGCTTCTGCTTATAATAAGCACCCCGTTATCTTGATCATAACAGCAATGATTTGGACGAAGTGGATGCATTCAGGTGAGTACATCTATGCATGCAGGGACGGATCCAACATTAAGGGAGGGGGGGGGGTTGCAATAAAAGAAAACGACAAACCAAAACAATTTTATACCTTCCTTGGGGTGCTTTTTCCGTACAGTTTTGTCGATGTGCTGTGTCTGGAATGCTAGTGAAAAGTTTTAATTCAGGGCCTATTGCTAACATAGTAAAAGAGATTTATGTTGCCATTCATGCTTTAATCTACTTTACCAAAGCAAGGTTAGGCCCACTACTATGTCAGCACAGCGCCCAAAATTCCACGTGAGCATATTAAATCACAGTATTATATATTTTTTTTCATGGACTTTCCTCTTCCTAGGATCTCATGAGGTAATTATGAGCAGTGTAAATTAATCGCATTCATGGCATTGACGATAGGTTTAAATCGATGATAACTGTTTCTGTTTATGTTAACTCCCGTAGGAACTCGACAGGACAGCATTTTTGCTGGTAAACGCCAAGCTGGTATATAACCAATTACCTACGAAACATTTTACGTCTAGGTTGATCACTCATAGTGGCTGACCTTATAGACTACAGATATTACTCTCGGGCCTTTATTTTTAATCTATGGCAGAGTGGGGATTCGAACTTACAACCTTCCGATTATGAGTCCAATGATCTAACCACTGGACCACACAACCAGTATTCTAAAACAAAACAAAAATCCCCTTCTCTTTCATTTTGCCCAGTCAATCTATATCTACCCTCTCGATCTCCAACTCCCCTTCCTCTCTCACTGACTCACCCCCCCCCCCCCCCGGAAACCCCACCCGCGCGCGCACACACACACACAAACACTCCCTGTCCGTTTTAACTTTTCTGGAGCGGGAATGAGGCATGGAGAAGAGGGTAGGCGTACACTCGTTCTTATTTACATGTAGAGACAATTTCGTTATTCATTTCCTGGTCCCATTCCTTTATATTCTTATAATGACACAATTTTCTATGACCACAGGCATACCTTCTTAAGCGACTCAAAGATTAATGCTTGAATCATACCCAAGTTAAGTTTCAGTATTGTTTGTTAACATCTTTCTTCTTGCTTTCTCATATCTCTATCAGTAACAGTTGCTCAGCAAACAGTCGTATCAACGCCTGACCATCTATCCGCCAAAGAAGGAGAGACAGTGACATTAGTTTGCATTTACGAGCCTAAGACGACTGAATTATATTTTGGCTCTCTCACATGGCAAATGGATTCAAGTGTGTTAGCAGCGTACAGTTGTCCTAATGCTTGCAGCAGAACGAACCAAAATCTAGACCATTATTCTTTGGACGTTGATTTGATTTCAAGCGGCAATTTGACAATCAGAGATGTCTCTTTGGAGGATGACAATGAGTATCAGTGTATAGTGACCAGCTACTATGGGACTGGTGGGAGTACATCCCGCTTCATCGTTAATGGTGAGTAATTGGAAGGGGGGGGGGTCAATGTTATTGGAGAGTGGACAGTATCGGCGAGAAAAAAAGAGACTAGGTGCACAATAACGCCAAAATGAGAAAAAGACTGCTAAATCACGATGGCCTAAAACGCCAAAAGAGTATGTAATTTTCAAATCTGGTGGGACATCTGCACAAGAATGCCTGGGGAGCGTTTCATGAAAGGATTTTATCCGACAAGTCCTGTTTTATCCGACAGTTACCATAGTAACAGCGCTTCTCAGCCAATCAGAATCAGGGAAAGTTGTCAGATCTGACAACTTGTCGGACAAAAATGATGATGAAACGCTCCCCTGGTTAGGGTGTGCAAATCTGGGACATCTCGGGGGAAATCTGCGTCTAGAGTGTCCTAGCGGCTTGCCCTTGAATCCTCCCCTATAGGGTGCTATTTTCAGGACGATCCTCGCAGATGCTGTCCACTGGTCAATGGCAGTGACCCCCTCCTCACCCGTCGGCGAGGGTAGGCTATTTGTTTGGGACAATGACTGATGACAATGAATTTTTAATGAAGTTCAAATATCTTTATTTCTTCTCTTTGATTACTGTATGAATTATTCATATAAATTATCTCTTAGGGGATATATACATATTTTTTAAGCTCTTGTATCATTCCATGTTATATGCAAGTTAATAGCTTTTTATCATTACTGCATCATTATCATTCGGGCTACGCAACATACGGAGTAATATAAAGAGTTGTTTGTATTCTTATAAAGTAAGGACTGTTATCTGCTCTGTGTATAGATATACCCCCTCTGATTTTGATTTCATAAAATTATACAGTCCTAGCATGTGCTCGAGCAAACTTTCCGAACTAAATACCACACTGTAAAAAATGAAGTGCTAATTTAGCACTTACAGTGCTTGTATAGTGACTGCACTACGAGTGCCGATTTTCTAGTTTAAATTTGAACTAGAAAATCAGCACTCGTAGTGCAGTCACTATACAAGCACTGTAAGTGCTAAATTAGCACTTCATTTTTAACAGTGCAAGTGCGGGAACACACCTGATTTACGTTGGAACATTAAAATAACCTGCTGATGAACTACACCTCTAAAGGCAACCTCCTGAAAAATAATGATAAATACCAAGATATAAGAATGTAAGATTGCATTAAAGGTCGAAAGGCTACCCTATAATGCCAAGATTTTTTAATAAGAAAAAATATGTTATTATCTACTTGTTTTGGGTATTTGATTTTTTCTTTTTTTTTTACATTTGAAACTGGAGTTTTTTAGAGGGTAATGATTTTGTCATTTCTTGTTATCACTCTTCCAAAGTAAATAGGCCTACGTGAAACTGTAATGCAATATCGAGGGAGCAATAATTTATAGCAACTGGCAATAACAATCGAATTCAATATAAAATGGCACAACAAATTAACACAAAAATCAAATGATATGACGATGTGAATTCTGATATTTGTAATACATAGTAAATCATGTAAATAAGGTCTTCAATTTCAAAGGGGGGGGGCACACTTCTAATTTAACAGCATTTTTACATCACAATGTTTAATTGTGCCTCTCGAATGGGGGGGCACGGACCGGCTCCCCCCCCCCCCCCTTGGATCCGCCAGTGCCCACAACCATCTTTCTTTGGAATGCTTGACTGAAATCAAGTTCTTTTTACTCGCTCCCCGTAGTTCCACCTGTAAGCATAGAACTCTCGGACGCAATGACATCTGGTGGCCACGGACAAGGAGTTGTCGTCCCCGTCCTGTCTGGCCAAACATACACCTTCACCTGCACAACTCAACCTGGTGCAAACCCCCCTGCAGACCTCGAATGGACGTCCACCACCGCTCGTTTCACCCAGGATGATACGGTTGACCAGCAAGTGACCGGTAGTAAGCTGATGATGTCCAGTAGAGAGGTGACCTTCATTCCATCGATGGCTGACCATCTGACAGCGGTCACTTGCGAAGCGACACATCCTGCTCTTGTGACACCGTTGACCAAATTCATTCAGCTTGATGTACAAGGTAGGCCTGAAACTAGCCCCAAAACTCCTACATACACCAACCCACACACACACACACACACCCACACCCTTACTCACACAAATAATGAACCATAGCAACATATTTCTTTATAGGGTCTTGATCATATCATTGTGTAAATTGGACAATGTATGGCAAGTGGGGGTTTATAAAGTTTAGTATATGGACTTGTATTTAATCTTAATAAAAATACATATTACATCAATAAAACAATCAAATTTGGACATGACGTCTGTTGATGATATTTAATCAGGAAAATTAAAGTAATGAAGAAAAAAAAGAATGACACTCATTAAGAAAATGCCTTCGAGTAATAAAAATGTACAAAAATGATTAACACCATTTGTATTACCACATGTTGTTGGAAGACATCCAACGACGTTGATCTTGAGTACATTTTTGACCAAGATTTAAATATATATACCTGTATATCCCTTGCCATCGTCCTGTGGGGATGTTTCACCGTCACCCCCCCCCCCCTCCCCTTCCATCGAGATATCCATGGCCCTTCTTTCATCAGTACTGTCATTGTTCTATCCAGTGCCACCAACGAATGTGACCATCGCTTTCAAAGTCGCCATCATTTCTGACGGTGGAACACTAACCCTTGATGAAGGCACCGAGAACATCGTCACCTGCAAGAGCATTGGAACAAGACCAGCCTCTGTAATTACATGGTACCTCGATGGGGTACATGTAACGTCCGGGGTCCGTAGATCGGAGTATTCCCCAAGTGCTAACGACAGACGCTTACAGGATGCGTCAAGTAGCATCATCATCCAACCTTCTAGAGAACATCATGAGCAGGTTCTGCGCTGCCAAGCGACCACCTTTGGCATCAGCCGTGACGTTAGTATTAGACTCTCCGTCAATGGTACGATGAAATTCTTAAACTGACCTCTTAAGAAATGTAGATATTATAACATATCACATGAATCTTTCCCTATACATAACAGGAAAAAAATTGTTTATTAGTGAGTACGGAAATTTAAAATTCCAAAATTTTGTGTAGACCTACTACCACTCTATTTCATTAAACTGGCATATCAGAATCTAACGTTGCTCTCCAAAATAAGTTCCCCTCTTTCTTGGCATCGGCGTATGTTAATAGACCGTATACCAGTGGCATCACTATCAGCCCTGAGTGGAGTGTCAAGCCTTGGTGTACACGTAAACCCCATTCCATTTATAGTAAGCGCGACTTACTCTAAAGCATGCTTGTTAAGAGTGCGGCCTAAAATTATTACTGACATGTCCATCATAATATGCAAAAAAAAAAAACATTTAATTATCTTTCAAACGCTATTGCATAACCTTGTTTAGAGTCTAGCATTTAGATCTATGAAACAACTGAGATCGAATATAGCAAGACAACAAGTAATTATTATTATTTTTTTTTTATTTATTCGGCATAATCAAATACATAAACAACATAAGGAGAGTCACATGGATGCCGGGAAAGGAAAAAGATTAACTAAATAACTATAACCCGAAGGTCTTCCTTTCCAATCCATGTGACTTTACAAAGATAACATACATACATGTACTACAAAATAGTAAAATACAACTATATAGTTGTTGAAGATGACAACAAATTAAATTAGAATCAAATCAAGAATTAAAAAGAAGAAGTGTCAACCTGGGTAGAAGTAGAGCTCACGAGAAAAAAAAATTATTTCAAATAATAATTAAATGTGAGCACGTGCCCAGATTGACACAATCTGAATGAAGAGGGCGCTGTGCAATAAATGATTTAGCATGCATGTATACAAAATGATTGGCATATAAATTAAGTTTGATTAGACCCTATACATGTAGGCTGAAAAGCCAACATTATGATTGAGACAAGAGATTACTGGTCCCCCCCCCCCCGCAATATATGACCAAAAGCAATTTTTACAAATTCATTGATGTAAACTGAGAATTATTATGATCAATGTAAGGAATTTGGAACAATTAATTCAGAAAAAAAACACACACGTCAGAGTCTCATGTACACTGCACAACATAAAGCTTACAAAAATCTGGAAAGCTGTCAGAGCTTAAATTTAAATTAGTTGAAAAATAAAATGAGTTTACATTCAACCGGTTGATAATACATGTTGTTTTGATTTATTAAGCCAGGTGTGAAAGGACAGTAGTACAATATCTACCTTTAAGGTAGAAGGTAGTGAATCCCACACACGAGGAAATGTATGAATAGCAGAACCATGCAATCTTTGGGTGCGAGCTTTTAGATGTTTGAATTGAATCACTTCAAAATATCTGGGATTAACATGGATATTATATACAACAGCTTCACATTTTATGAGGCAAAATAGTACTTTAACAATAAAACTCATCAAAAGATTATTCCGTCTAGAATTGAGGGTGTACCACTTCAAGTTTTGAAGACGTATGGGATACTCCATTTCCTGTCTTCTCTGCTTGAGAATAATGCGCGTTGCTCGCCTTTGTATTTTTTCAATTTTATCAATATGTCCCTTACTATGTAAAAACCAGGCTGGTTGCCCATATTCAATGAGTGGGAGAACAAGGCTCTTGTACAAACACATTAAAGTGTCACTGGATAGATGTTTTGCTACACTGATAATGAAGCCTAACATGCGGTTTGCCCTTGATACCACATAATCAACATGATTTGACCAAGTCATTCCGCTGTTTAAAATAACACCAAGGTATTTGAACTCTGAGACAACCTCGAGAGCCAAGTTGTTGATATGGTAATGAGGCTGCCCAGGATTCCTACCTTGGGTTATTCGCATAACCTTACATTTGGAAATGTTAAGTTTCATATCATTTTTCTTACACCAGTCACTGATTGCCGTCAGGTCAGACTGCAATAAATTTTCGTCCTCTTGGGTATGGATAGCACGGAAAACCAGTGAGTCGTCAGCAAATAACATCTGACCAGTGCCAGACATGACTCTAGAAAAAAATATCATTAATGAGTAAATCAAACAGGAGCGGGCCGATTACGCTACCCTGTGGTATTCCAGAAGTAACCGAGTACCAACTTGAGTAACAGCCTTTGTAAACAATTCGCTGTTGACGGTCTTGTAAGAAAGACTTAAGCCATTTCCAGATATTACCACATATATTAAACTGTGTAGCTAATTTCATCAAAAGTACATCGTGAGGCATAACATCGAATGCCTTGGCAAAGTCTAAGAAAACTGCATCAATTTTTGGAGGACAGGGTTTGTCAAGAATATTCAACCAGGCATTAGTTACATTCATCAATTGTGTTACACATGAACGACCTTTCATAAACCCGTGCTGCTGGGAATTCACCAGACAGTAGTCATCCAAATGGGCTCTGATAGATTTCGCCAGAACGGATTCCATCAGTTTAGAAACTATAGATGTTAGTGCTTTAGGTCTGTAGTTTTTCAAGTTATCTATCGCCACTCTTGTGAACAGGCGTAACATGAACTGTTGATGTAGAATTTGCATAGTATGAAACTCTAGAACCCAAGAGCTTACTCTTCTCACTGTTACATACATTTACATATGTGAAAGACACTATGGTACCATCACATCAGTTGGAATTATCATGGTCAGATATGATTGGTGAATTGACAAGGTCATTATGACCACCCAAGTTTATTGGAATAGGACCATGAATACAGACTAAAATCATGAATAAGAGCATCTCCCACTCCATTGTTATCCTAGTATGTGATAATGAACACTAATAATCAGAATAAGTACTCATATACACCAGTAAATGCATAACCATTCATCGTTTGAATTAAATATATATATAGGCCCTGTACAAATATACAGCATTCACACAACCCAACACAAAAATCTATATGTGGGAGGTACCAGATTTCAAGCTTAATTCTGGCATGTACAATGTATAAAAGTATCAGTAAAAATCTCACCAATAATAATGTCATCCAGCAATAAAAACCAAATATCCCAGCACTTTGGTTATCCAAAAACTATATGGTATCAATTTGAAACAATTTTACACACCAGAAAAGGAAAATTTAAAGTGAAAAAAAAAAAAATTGCAAAGACAACTGAAATCAATGTTTACAGTTGCACAGCGCCCTCTCTCTATAAGTCTGGTGGGAAGACTAGTAGTTCGAGTTTTCAGTACTCTCTCCATGATGATCTTGAATGCAGCTATTGCTATTCCAGACCGGTCGCTGGATTTCCTTTTAACATCTTCCATCAGATGTGGCCGTGCTACATAAGGTTGTGCTACATATAATTAAGTAAACTCTGCAAAACCACCAGTTCCATCATGGCTGCATTCGCTTCAACTGTGGCATTTGTGATGTCTTCGAGAAGACAAAAACAATTTTTTTTTTGCGGTTTATCAGCAAACATTTCTTCTTCCCACGACTACAGCGTTAATTACATTTTGTAGTTATTTGTCGTAGTCACTATTCACAACAGCATCATCTGCATTTCTTTTACATTGATTGACTACTCCGATGTTGCATCAAAACTAATTCTTAACAGTCGAGACTTCATAATCTTCCCAAGATGATTTTATATTTTAAAAAGTCATGATTCTAAGATATCAATACCCTCAATAATCATCACAAATTTTCGATAAGTAATATAACTCGACATAATCAGTAGGTGACACTGTTTCCTTCCCCATTCTCTGATCATGATCATCTGACCCATTGGTAAAATCAGTGATACGTCTTCCGTACTATCTTTGGTAGATGGTAACTTAGTATACAGGGGAACAGTTTCACAAACCATAGTTTCAGTTATTTCCATTTATCTATTTCCACTCAGCCAATTAGATACAAGGATTTTAGTATCTTATAACAGTTGTCACCAGATAGCCACTTGGTCGATTTTTCACTCGTCTTCCAATCATGAAACATTTACGAATACTAAGAATCGTGATGCCGCTTCCTTATATTTAACGTGTGTCTGACCAGGTCCACCTGATCCACCAGTAATCAGTGGTATCCCGGACACCATCGATGAAAATCAGCAAACATCCATCACCTGCGAAGCCGACAATGGCCAGCCATCCCCCTCCTTCCAATGGTTCATTGGAACCAGGAACATCAGTGCGGATGCAACGCTTCAGGTATCCGCAGACGCCAGGAACCGTATCGACGCCTTGAGTCAATTGCGGTACCTGCCTCTGAGGGAGGACAACGGGCTGGTGTTGCAGTGTAATGTCATTCATGACCAGCTCTCGCAGCCATTGAGAGCGATGAGTGGTAAACTAGTGGTCAATTGTAAGTTGATATGGATATTTCGTGGGATTTGGATATGAGGGTGTGTGTGTGTGTGTGTGTGCGTGTGTGTGTGTATATACAGTAAATGCCATATCGACACTCATTGTTGATCTTTCATACGACTGTATATTCTTTTGTCTTTTTCTCAACTTATACCTCGGTCACATTTGCTCTACGGCGGCCGTTCGGCGAGTCGAAACAGCCATTTTATTAGATTTAAATCAAGCCACCTATATGTAGCTGGTACAAAAAAATGTTAAAACGGCTGTTTTCGACTCGCCGTACGGACACCGTAGAGCAAATGTGACAGAGGTATAATTTTTATAATATTCAATTATCAAACCGTGGTTAAAATCCTTAGTAATTCACTGTGTCTTCAACAGTACTTTATGCATGTTTGTTATATATTATTTACTCTCTACTGATGATGATGTTCGTCCTTCTCTAGCGAAGACGACAACAACCTTAAAACTTTCTCTGGGTACGAAGATGGCCGAATAGACCAAACTTCGCTATAAAAATATATCTAATGCATTGTGAGCAAGCAAAAGACGGCAGTGCATGGGGGCAGGCAATTGATGGCACTTGCTGTCTTTTTCGACGCTGGCGTTTTTGTTCTTGCTTGTCCACATGTCTTGACTCGTCAGCCTTGCATACCAGCCCCCACCATGGTGCGCCAGGCAGAACAGTCAGTCTGCAAGCCCCTGTGTTAATGAGCAAATGAGCAAGATTTATCCAAGTCATCTCGTGGCTGAATTCATGTCCCTGCAAAATCTCGTGAATTGTGAGACTTTGTTTCTCAAAGAATTTAACCACTTTCTCCTTGAGTAAAATTGATTATTGTTATACCATATGAAAGAGTAAACGTTCTTCTTTATACTAATTATTTCTTTTGAATAAAATATTTTGATAAATAAGTGAATGATAGGCATGAAAAGATGCCTTAATCGGAATTTTCTTCCACTTTTTCTCTTGCATATTGTGCAAAATTTTGTGTTTTAGGCACAAACATTATTTATATCATCAGAAAGCTCAAACTCTATACTTTCTTACAATGTCACTCTTGATATGTGGCACCTTTTAGATGGGTCAGCAGCCAGCTTTTTCCACCAAAATGCAAGACGAGATTTCTGAAATGTCTGAGTAGCAAAAAATCCAGAATTCTGATTGGTTGAATAGTGTTTTCAAAACAACAGGCGCGGGTAATTTGAAGAAATTACCACATGGGAAGTGTGACCTTGCAGATGCCCAGTGTGGGAACATTGGAATTTGCGTGGGTGTGTGGTGTCTATGACCAATCAAAGCGCAGCATTCTTGTTTTTAAACTGCTAAATGTACTTGGCCTATGAAAAGCTGGTTGCTGACCCATCTAAGATACCTCTTCTTATCAAAAATTATATCATATTAAAGCTTAGATCTTCAGCTTTATCATAATTTACAAAATATTTGGGCCCAACCAGAAATTAAGTGTAAAAACAACAAGTTTTGTTGCATGAAAATATTTTTTTTTTTTTCAGGTTTTAGATCGAAAGTTTCACCTATGTTACAAATTTTTTTTAAAAATCCAGATACATGACCTAAAAGAATGATATTTCTTCTTTATAAAGATACCAAAAACATGAAATTTTGTCAATATTTAGAGCAGCAATGGCCGAATAAAAAGAGGTGTTTTCATCCGCACCAACCTCATTAACAATGCAAAAACCCTCTAGTCATGAATATTACTTGGATAAAAGAAGCTACTTTTTGAGGGCTTGCCGACTGTCTGAGAACGGTTGTCCTCAGCTGATTTCTCTATTAATTCTACTCTCTATTATTGCCTACAACGACTAGACTGTCCAGCGATCGTTGACGTAACCATCTGTCCTGAGGTTAAGGAGCGGTCTTCGGAGGTCATGGTTTGTCGATCGGGGCCAAGCAATCCTACGTGTAATCTAGTCTGGATCGAAGGTATATTTCACTTGCAAACATAAGGGAGGGCTACGTGATCTCAAAACTGTAATAATTATAATGATAAAAGCCAACATTAACGCGCTTAATACAAATATTTCGGAGTGTTGCTTATTATTACCTCTGCGCTAGCATTTACCCTTCTTAGGCACTTTTAAAGTTGTTTTCGAGGAATTCCTACGGGTTGCCCATTTATTATGCTAAGCACATCTTTGAGATTCAGTGGCGGGTCGTGGGAGGGGGCATTTCCGTCCAATGTCCCCCCCCCCCTTTAGAGTCACATTCATTATTTTGTTTAGTATTACTATTATTTTCTTTATTTTGCTTGTCAAATTTAACCCGGGACAAACTAGTCTTTACTTTTTAGTGAAAACCTTTTTTTAATTATTTTCTTCACTTTTTGCTTGTCACATTTTCCTTGGGCAAATGTCCCCCCCCCCTTTGGAAAATCCTGGATCCGCCCTTGTTCAGATTAATGATAACATACCATAAAGGTTTTTTCTTATTGGATATTCCAAATACAAATCATTACACAATATACAGGCAGAATATTACATTTGTTAAATTTTCTACACACATGATTATTGCAATCGATGACATAAAGATATCTTCCAATTGTTTCCATTAATGAGAGGGAAGGATGCCATATTTATATATACATTACATGTTCTTTGGATACTAAGCCTTCTATGTGTTTCAAGATCATTTTTGCTTCGATGTTTTTTTTTCGTTCATCTTTTTTTTTTGCTTGATCACTTAACCCCGCCTCCATGCCCACGACCACTTCCATGTGTTGGTGCCCGAGTGTATAAGCAGTGATTTGAATGTTTGGAAAGGGAGAGATCAGAGAAAAAGAAAAAAATAAACTAATAAAGTAAATTTGCAATTGGTGCGCTGTCAGGAAAATGACGAGTGAGGGAAAGTTTAAATTCAAGAGAGTATTAAACCGTGGGTATGATGAAAACTTTAATTCCCTGTTTGTTATTCAAATAGTAGATTAAAGAGATTACATTTTATCCCATTTGTTCGACCGAATATAAATACCAAGCTGACAATTTCAAACGATATACAACAGATGTACAAACTATGAATGGTTTGAGACAATAAGGACGCAATTAGTTTTGTGGGTAGTGCAAGTAAAGAGGAAAATGCTTTTATGCTTTTGTAAATGCAGATAATAGAAAGCAAAGCAATGTTACAAAATAGAACATTAGGCATGTTTGTCATAATTGTAGGGTATGAAACCATTTATGAGCCAAACTACCTGCAGACTCACATTGAGGAGAGCTCTGAACCATTAGGATCCCGGACCACTCTTAGCTACATGAGAAACTTCACCCGACAAGACTACAGACAGAACTTCAAGTGTTGTACCACTGCAAGCCCATCATGTGACTCTATCGTCTGCTCAGAACCTTGCGTTCCTGATGTAAAATGTGAGTAGGGGCTACAGTTTTCCAACTCAACAGTCATAACTGTAATTGTATGTCTGGACAAAACGTACTGGAGTCGGTCTCGTCGCGCTGACTGTTGCCATGGTGGCATTTGGTCTGTTCACTAAAGATAACTTCCATATAAGGGCCGCGGAAACGGGGTGGGGAATGTGGGGCACCCGCACTTTTTTCAAAACCGTTTATAAAAACGTAAACATGACCATCTGATTAAGATTTTTTTGCATGCTCAGCCCCCACTTTCGGTTCAGTCCCCCCCCCCCCCCCCCACTTTCAAAACCATTCCGCGGCCCTGTTATATATGTTGATCTCAAAAATTGTTTCAACAGTGGAAGCAAGATTTCAGATCACGATAATGATAATCGTATCTTAATTACCTGACTTCACGATTAACTATCTAACACATGCATGACATGTCAGAACTTGAACACAATTGTCTGGTGGGGTTTCCTAACAATTGAGCACCAGTGTATGTTGAAGCAAGTTTTCAGATATATATTTGCTTATAACACTATTAAGAGCAACTTCGTCAGAGGTTTCGACTCTCTCTATGCCTATTAAAATCAAATAAAAGGCCATTAGTACCAGTAAGTCTTAGAGCATCTGTTAAATGCTCAGCGTTTCAAAGAATAAATTAATGCCATGTCCTTACATTACCTGGGTTGAGTGCAGCACAGTATTGATGAATTCGTTGCTGTATAATGCAGGATAATATTCAAGGATCTCCTAAATTGAAAAAAAATTGTTCTCGTGGTCCTAATAAAGAATATAGGCTCCGTGACACAAAGATTTCCGATTAATCGCTAATTTAAAAGAACGCTTCTGATTTGTTCCTAGTCAGTCAATTGAGCAAATTGCGCATGCATCAAATGTCTTGATAGGTCAGTTCATTTAGCAATTAATCGCTAACCTTTGTGTTACGGAGCCCTGGAGAAAATGTATTCTATACATTTATTTAAATTTTGCCATACGTTCTTCTGCTGGTTTATATGCATTTAATTACCGATGATGTGCTGCTATTATCGCTCTCCACAGTTCCACCAGAAGAACCCCTTATCTCCAGAAACATACCTGCCCGCCAAGTTTTAGAGGGCGCTGCAGACCTAGAATTCACCTGTCGAGCAGAAGGCAACCCCAGACCGGCTCTGACCTGGGTGATGACCGACAACGAAGGTTTGATGCTTGACCAGATGACTAATGAGGATGGCTCACAGCTATTTAGATTCAGAGATGTTAGAAGACAACACGCAGGGGTGTACAGATGCATCGCTAATAACAACATTCCACCAATGAGTAGCAATTATGAACAACTTATTGTGCTATGTAAGAGGACATTGCTTATAACTGTAGCCACATTAATCGAAGTAAGGCAAGCAAAGTACTTCATAATAGTTCCCAGCTACGATTCATTTCATGCATTCTAACAGAGGTTGAGGATTAAAAAATATCCCATATCAGGAACACGCATTTTTCCTGGATAAAATATTGAGTCAGAATCTTTTTACACGGGTACATATTATTATGCAATTTTATTTTGCACTATCTTACACAGCATCACATACATGTTCCCTCTATACCCAATAACTGGGTAATCATGTACACTGCATTTGCCATAATCATACCCACAGACATTCTATCATCATACAGTCTAATTCTCAAGTGGCTGCATATGGTACCCCATTTGTTTTAAAGGAAAAGTACGATCGAACAGGGGATAATCAACAGTTCATTCCTCATATCATTGCTTAGTAATTTGGTTTTAGTTCAAGTTCTCGATTCCGTGATAAAAAAATAACACAGTGCACAACAGCAGAAAACAAGAAATTCTAATTCTTCCAGTCACCAATATTTTCATGATTTTGTTTTTGCAATATTTGAGACTTCAAAGGTTTGACATAATTAAGAAATACTATTTCACGAGTAAAAAGTAAAGAAAGACAACATTATCTTAGACCCGAAGTTTCCATCCATACAGATGTTGATATTTCTGCTACTTTTGACAGTTCCGCCAACCATAGTAAGCAATGACAACTTCCGGGAAACGGCCGACGAGGGTCAAAATGCCACTCTAACCTGTGTCATGAAAGCCAACCCAAGCCCTGTTGTCAACTGGGAGAGGCTTGGCAACCATTCCGCACAGCTCTTTGACGGGACGCTGGTGGTGAATAATGTGATGAACAGTGATTATGAGAGCACAGTCACGAGTACCTTGAAGATTTTCGATGTGCAGCCCGTCATTGATCACGGTAATTACAGGTGCACCGCATTTAACGTCGTAGGAAGAGTTGAAGCTGTCATTAATCTCAACGCAACATGTAAGTCCATCAAACATGTCTGGTAAGCACGAGTATATGCAAGGGATATCAAGTAAAACAGTTTGACCTGCACATTTTACACCGGGATTTTACAAAGAAGGGGGAACTACTAAAATAGGCCTCGAGCCGTGCGCGGGTTTACTCCAATCTCGTATTCTCCTCGGGTCTCCTCCTTTATACCCATCGATTATCAATGATTATCTCTCTCTTTCTTCTCCTCTCCTTTCAAGTGGGCTCTGCTCATAGGCCCTTAACCGATTTTGCATAGGCTTAATTTTGAATTAAAAATAATGGTCACAACCGATCAACTAGTTTAAGTGGCCTCCAGATGGGGGGGGGGGGGGCTTGGGGTGCTTCACCCCCCCCCCCCCAAAAAAAAATAATAATAAAGAATAAAATGAATAGATAAAAATGAATAAATAAATGAGTAAAATGAAAGTAACGATCGAGAAAGAAGGTGGAATAGAAAAAAAGGAAAGAGTATATGGTTTCTGAATATTAAGTCAAAATATATCACAAAATTTGATTTTTGTAATAAGAATGACGAAATCTTTGCTCGCTTGCTTGCAACATTTTATACCTGCACCATGTTTCGCCCCCTCAATTTTTTTTTATTCATTACGCCACTGATTAGTTAATTTTGACTTTATACATGTACATCTGTATCTGTATACAGCTATCCCTGACCCCCCTTCTCTGCTGTTCGTCGAGCACAATCAGACTACATCTTCAACCCTCTTCGTCACTTGGAAACCCGGTTTTGATGGTGGACACCGGCAAGCATTCACTCTGCAGTACTGTCCGAACAACACCCAAGTGGGTGAGGATGGTTGTGGTGCTCTCATCAACCGGACATGGACATCGTGTAGGCTGGTTGGGCTACATCCATCCACTTGGTACCGGTTGACCATGTGGGCAGTCAATAGATTGGGTACCAGCAGTGCAGTAGGAACAATGGCTTACACAAGTGGTAAGTTCCTTCAGACATGTCAGAATTAGTGAGATGAATCCGACAAAGTCCTGGGCCCCGTTTCACGAATCTTGTTATAGCATTATGCAAAAACAGATACAAGCTACTGAAATCGTTCAATTTGATTGGCTGATAAGATTTTTATAGACATTGTGCACTTTTTACTTTAACAATATGAAAAGAGGTGTGTGTTTGGGTGTGATCTTTCATAAGTTTTTTTTTTTACCCCCGACAGTTCCCTTTTAAGGGGGGGGTGTATCCCCACCCAACGCCTCGGTAACATAAAGAGTGTATTTTATTTTGTCTGCTTAATGTATAAACTTGTATTATTCATATATAGAGTTGACATCCTTTTTTTTCTTAGACTCTACGGCACCGAGGCAAACACCAGTCTTACCAATCGCCCTTGGAGTGACGGGTGCTGTTGTTCTAATCCTACTTACCGTACTGGTTGCAATGCACTTCTGTGGGGCGTTAGGACGTAGGAAACGAAAGAAGGGCAAGTTGTTTAATTTTGTCAACTTTAACCATAATACCGACGTTCACATAAAGCCTTATTTTTACAATGCCGAAACCAGGACTGTGTAGAGTGAAGTGATACAAATCCGGTAGAACTCTAGCTTTTTTAAGAGAGGGTACTGTTTTTGAAAAAAAAAGAAAAATGAAGGTGATTTGGGTTTTTTTTTAATGACAAGCCAAAAAACGAGGGATTTCACTTTTAAATGAAATTGATTTTGGTCAGAAAAAAAATTGACAAGCAAAAGCGAAAAGGTTTTTATTCCAAAGTTGAAGGTGATTTTGGTTAAATTTCTACTTTTTAGCTTACCAACCCCCAACCCCATTTCCTGAGGGTGCTGCCTATGATGGATAACATACACAGCACCCCCCCCCCCCCCGCCCCTCCCCCATAAATCTTGGCGTGCTTCAGCATCCCCCGCTTCCCAGTGCCAAATTACGGTGGAACGGGTTAAGAAAGCGAAGATTTTGTTACGAAGCGTGTGCTGTAAAGGTCCCTTTTTCATAACCTATAATCAGGGAATTATAATTGATGGAGAAATATACAGAGCTAAAAGTAAGAAGTAATAATGTTTACCTATTATTTTTGTCATGGTTAAAGATTAGAATCAACCGAACGAAATAGAGAATCATCCAAAAGGGGAACAGTGCAGTGTGCCTACCCGCCTGGTTGTCTGGAGTTGGAATAAAAATGAAGATGCATGTATCAGGCAAAGTCTCCTCAGATCAGAAAGTCCGGACTAATTCGCTATACCTTTTTCTTTCCTTTTACATACATCTTACCTCATCTGATTCCGTACTTGCAGGGAAGGGAGAAGACATCCAACGTGGAAACCAAACGGTAAGTAGACCTGGGGCCTGCCTTACAAAAAGTTGCGATTGATCCGTTCAACAGTACTATTGAGCCAGCAAAGTCAACATTCAAAATGCATGTTTGCTCAAAATTGTTCCTAGATATGAATGTATATCCATAAGTTCATTGATTTCTTGACAGTTCGGTAGGTTCTCTTTTGTTTACAAAGGACATTTCGCATATTTCTTATACAAAAAAATTATGACACTGATGGATTTCCATAGAGTTATGATTGATTGGATCAATTGTAACTCTTTGTGAGATGGGGCTCTGTATTAGAGGCTATCATGGTATATTTTCTCATTGGTGTTTTATGTTTAATTTCATTTACTCATTAATTGATTTGTTGTCGTTATAAGTTCAACATTGAAAGGCACAATGAGATAACATTAAATACCGTTGTTTTTATAAAGGTGGAGCAAAGAATCTACACAGACCTTAACAAGGACCGATCATCTCTATCACCATGCTCACCAGGCCCAACTACTAGCCTCTACATGGGTCTGAAGCCTATTCCTGGCGACCAAGATTACGAGTGCATTGGTTCTGGTATTACTCAAGATAAGTCTGGAACTGTCTATATGAATATTGAAAAGTCAGACCAAGTAACCGGGCAAAAGAAACGGAACCTTGAAAAATCTAGTCCTGGTCCTACACGAAAGGCATCCGCGGCTGCATACGGAAATATAGACGCCAATGTTTCTTACGAATGTAATAGTGCCGAGTATGACAATGCGTCCTCCGCCTTGCAAAAAGGTTTCAATACCTACATGGAAATAAGAATGTAAACATTTAGCTATCGTGTGTGCTGTATCCGTCCCCACTATGCTTAACCATCTAAGGGATGGAGGAACCGGGGCTAGGGCGACCCCGATCCGATTGACCGTCAGATAGACAGATTTTCGACACTATACCAATTATAATTTCCTTTGTCGGGTGAAGGTGGGTTTCGAACAATGACAAGCCGCCATGACAGGCGGCTCTATCTGACGGTCAATCGGATCGGGGTCGCCCTAGCCACTAACCCGTCTCTGTGGTCTAGTGGTTAAGGCACCGGCGTTCAAAGCTGGGGGCCCGGGTTCGATTCCCGGCAGAGACATTTTTTCGGCATCACCAATTTTTCCAAAGGGTAGATAGCTCTGGGGAACCTTGATTTAAGCTACGCCTACCATTGTTCTCTTCATCCATTTCTTTACAATATATATATATATATGCAGCAATGGAGATACACACCTGAAAGTTGACCCTGAGTCAACCGACTTGAAGTCAATTTACTCAGAGTCATGTTCAGGACTTTGAATTTTTTTGAGCTCGGAGAGTGTACGACGGGCGGCAATGGAGTGATTTCACGATGGGAAACACAGTTGGGGGTGTGATCGCTTATTAGAACAGCCACTACGTACATTCATAGACCTGCTGTGTGTTCTGCGGAGCGAGAGCTGATTTTGTGAAATAGTGTAGTCTTATTCCAGGAACGAATAAATAACTTAAAAAAAAAAGTAAAATTTTGATTTTTTGTTTGTAGTTGAATAATATGGTTCCAAGATTAATCACCAAAATATTTGTTCATTCAATTCAATTTGGATTACATCCAATTAAGTGTACTTAGGCCTAGATTAGTAGGGTTTCCTGGGCTGCAGTTGGGGGGGCAGTTGATATTTGAATTAACAATAAAAATGAAAACAAAGGTAGATCGACTTGATTTCGATGTATACATAACATATCCTAGATCCTGTCCATGTCTCAATTTTTTTTTTTTGGGGGGGGGTGCAGTTGATAAATTAATATAGCATAATACTCAGTATTATGATTATATTTCTTGATATAATGGACTAAAAGTGATGGAATGTTTTTGTACGGTGACTGGAGGTCACTGTCTGTAGTATTCACTTAACTTGATGTTGTTATGCCTCACTTCATGGATTTTCATGTTGAGATAACATTACTTCATCCCATACCCTGTCTATGACTTTTTTTTTCCAGCGGGGGGGGGGGGGGAATTGATATCATGATTTTGCATAAAACTGTTAATAAAACAACCTCTGTCGTGTGATTATATTCCTTCATGTAACTGACTAAAAGTGATGACATGTTTTTTATTAGATGACTTGAGGGTTTTGTGGGTAGTATTAACTTTACTTGAAGTTTTGGGTCACTTTATGGTTTTCATGTGTGTACATTGTCTAGAGACATTTAATTTATCCCGGCATGTCCGACATCCACGTATCATACCTACTCATACTATTTTTTTTTTTTTTTTTGGGGGGGGGGTTGATATTTAAAGACGCACATTCCTCGCCAGTAGTTCTGCAGCATGGAGACTTAACGCAGCAATGCCCACGCGATTTCGTGCGAATGGGACTGTGTGTTGTTATGACTCTCTTTGTGGATTTTCAGGACTAGATAACATTACCTTATATCCCTTAATATAATCAACTCAAAGAGAATATATGTTTTAGTTTGCTGACTTGGTGTCAATAATGGTGGTAGTCATCTTACCTGAAGTTGTTATGACTCTATTTGTGGATTTTCAGGAATAGATAACATTACCTTATATCCCTAAATATAATCGACTCAAAGTGATGATATATTTTACTTAGCTGACTTGAGGTCAATAATGGTGGTATTCATCTTACCTGAAGTTGTTATGACTCTCTTTGTGGATTTTCAGGAATATATAATAATAATATAATATAATAATAATATAGGGTATTTATATTGCGCACATATCCACCTTGTTAGGTGCTCAAGGCGCTCCTATATTACCCGGCTAAGCTAGGCGTTCACAGCGCACACAGCTTCTTGAGGAATTACTTCCTACTGGTACCCATTTACCTCACCTGGGTTGAGTGCAGCACATTGTGGATAACATTACGTTCTTCCCATATCCTGTCCATATCTTAATATAATAGTGTTTTTTTTTTGGGGGGGTGGAGCAGTTGGTATCTTACTTTAGCGTGAAACTGACCTAAAATATATAAAGTATCTAAAGTAAGATATCCCTCATTAAATCGACTCAAAGTGATGATATGTTTTAGTTTGCTGACTTGAGGGCAATAATGGTGGTATTCATCTTACCTGAAGTTGTTATGACTCTATTTGTGGATTTTCAGGAATAGATAACATTACCTTATATCCCTTAATATAATCGACTCAAAGTGATGATATATTTTACTTAGCTGACTTGAGGTCAATAATGGTGGTATTCATCTTACCTGAAGTTGTTATGACTCTCTTTGTGGATTTTCAGGAATAGATGACATTACGCTATTCCCATATCCTGTCCATATCTTAATATAATAGTTTTTTTTGGGGGGGGTGGAGCAGTTGGTATCTTACTTTAGCGTGAAACTGACCTAAAATATATGAAGTATATAAAGTAATATATCCCTCATTAAAATCGACTCAAAGTGATGATATGTTTTAGTTTGCTGACTTCAGGTCAATAATGGTGGTATTCATCTTACCTCAAGTTTTTATGACTCTTCGTGGATTTTTTTAGCGTTGCGGGGTGATATGTATCGAAATCTGACATAGTTACCATATAGATCTAGATCTAGTATTTTGATTATGTTGAAAAAAGTACAATTCAATGTCAATAGATCTACAAAGAATTGCCTCATCCGGCCTAGATCTACATTTTCAACTTGACAAATCAAATCAAATCAAATTAATCGACATTTTCATACATGCGCGCGCACACACACACACACATACACACACAAACCTTTTGAAGAAAATATGGGGGATGGGCGGGGGGGATGGGGGAACAGCAGCGCGCCCCACAAAGACACAAACCCTACCAGAAGTAGGCCTACGCCACTGTCAGTACACTTTATTGGATGTCAAAATTGACGAATCTTGGCAAATAAGCGTCGAACCAAAATATCACACCACAGTTTGAACAACAAAAACAAAACCAAACAATTTTAGAGCATTTTTATAATTATTATTTTACTTATTTATTTATTCCTGGAATAAGACTACACAATTACTCAAAATCGGCTCTCGCTCCGCAGAGTACGCAGTAGGTCTATGCACGTACGTATAGTGGCCGTTCTAATAAGCGACCACAACCCCACATTAATCGCTCTGCGTGGAACATTGCAATGACAAATCTAGACTCATTATTTTGTTATTAAGGCATTATAATTAATACAGGAAACGCAAATAGAGATGAATAACCAAGCAATAACTCAAACCAGTTGAACAGTTATCAAGAAAACAGACAACATGTTAGAAAAATCAACTGAAAGAAACTGCAATCGTGATATAGCACTCCGTTGCCGCCCGCAGTACACTCTCTGAGCTCGAAAAAATTCTAAGTCCTGAACATGACTCTGAGTAAATTGACTTCAAGTCGGTTGACTCAGGGTCAACTTTCAGGTGTGTATCTACATTGCTGCATATATATATATATATATATATATATATCTCATCAATCAGAAATCACTTTGAAAGTTCTTTGCTCAACTTAATTACTACAAAACACACAACTACTTTACGCAGATGAAAATCATGGTGAAAATATCCGTTTGCACCAAAATGCCCATATTGACATAATAAGTGCCTTTTTTCGCTTTGCCCCACCCCCCCCCCAAAAAAAAAAAAAAAAAAAAAAACACGAAAATATGTTCCGCCACCCCTGACCCATCTATGGCTCAGCTAGGAAGTACTTAACGAAAAGATGACAAAAACTCCAAAACCGTGCAGGTCAATTGATTTTGTAAATAATCGTGCATTTCATAGGACTAATATTATATCGAATGCCTTAAAATGACCCCTATTGGAATACCCTCGCTGAAAGGAGAAAATAATGAGCATAATCTAGAATAATGTTTAAATCCCTAAATGAAATGACTATACTGACTGTATTTCAGACTGCTTCAAAACATCCGCCTATGAATACAACCTGCGTTCTGGAGATATGGTATTAACCCCTAAACCCCATACTGAATTTATGAAAAGGACCATCACTATGTAGAGGAGCCATATTTGTAATAATCTTCCTGCTCATGCTCGATCTTTTTGACAATTTTTTTTTTTTAGTATTTAGAAGGATGGAGCATAACGGCGCCATTTGTAATAACTTTTGGTGTATTTTTATGCTAATTATATGTATAAATATGAACAATTATGTGTTTATATACTATTGTTACTATTTCGAGTATAATGTTTTCCTCGTGTTTATGAACTCTGCTATGTTTATATTTACTTTTCCTTGACTCCCTTCTCACCCTATTTTTTCTCTGTTCGTCTTTTTACTGGAACAACAGTGACGTGATTGGCACAACTAGTAATGGGTAATCCAGCATCGATTTGTTTTTATGAATATTTTGTAATTGTACTATGTAAATAATGTAAAACATTTTGTAGAATTGTGTTTGCTCTTAATATTTTATTGTAAAATAAATGTTTCTACTACTACTGCTACTACTAATACTACTACTATTACTACTACTACTACTACTACTTCTACTACTTCTACTAGGCCTACTAGAACATGTAAATAGAAACTTACGTCTTTTTATTATTTATCTATTTATAGCTTAATCATGTTTTGTAAATATCCAGGAAGAACACGAAAAAGGATCTAAAACTGATATGGTAAAACCTACAATATATAGCATGCTATATATAAGTTTTAATTTTTAATAATTTTTTTTTTTTTTTTTTTTTTTTTACAATTGCAGGATGATGACAAGTGTAAATGGTTTTGTATAAATAAACGAATGCCAACAAATAAAAAACATAAATAAATACAAAAAGTCGGAAAAATCAAATATACAAGAAAATGACATTATGATACCGACTATATTTTTTTGATTAAATAGATCAGAACCCCGTAAATATTTTACCAAAAAAGTATCACTTTTTGTGCTTCATTATAAATTATCAAGCAAATTATAATTTCGTGCATAAATTAGCATAAGAAATAAATTTGTGTCGTTTGTGTCGATCTTTCGTCGTGATCAACTGCCCCCTTCCTTTCCCCCTCCCCCGTCTTTACAGTAGGTTTAATATGCGAGAGATTTGAATTGCACTGAGTGTGTGTTAAAGGGTGAGAGGAATGTGGGAGGGTAGCTAGGCTTATGGTTTGCACGCCTTTATTCATATGGATAACAAAATGTGTGTAATGAGAGTATTATGATAAAATTGAAATGAATCATGTATTTATTAGAATAAGAAGCATATTTTACAGTTTGGGAAAAACCTATTATATGATTATTTAAAATTTAATTGCATCCCCCCTCGAGGCAACCATACCTACGAATCCACTGGATCTGGATCCGCACCCATGTCAATAATAACATCAATTCCCTTTCTCTTTCAAGCTCGTTTAACACGTGATGACCGACATTTGAAACTGGATGAGACCATCGTTGTAATATGGGTTTGAAGGAGTGGGGGGCTCTTTCATTTGTCACCTTCCACGTCAGGCTCTAACCGACGCAACGCCACCATATGATCGTCTGATGCAGAAAGGTGTTAGGATGCAGAGCATGTTATCCGTCATTATAGCCTTACACCTGCCTGCCCTGGGACCCGTTGCAGAAAGCGTTGCAATCAATCCTAACTCTAAAAATCATGTGCAACTTGATTTTCAACCAATCAACAGCGCGCATCTGGGACTTGCGATTGATTTTTTGTGTCTTGCGTTTAAAACACAACTCTCTCTGCAACGGACCCAGGCTGGTCTGAATTATTGATGACAGCTCCCTGTCTGAGGACTCAGTCATGCCGGTGAAACAGACCACAGCTAATATAGGTATTTTCAAGGTGACACGACATTTGCTCCTGCGACAATTGCTCCGGGCTTATAATTTCGTTTAATATGTAGGTAACGTTAGGGTTGCAATAGGGATTTGTGTTTAGGATTTAGGGTAAGGTTTAGGATAGGATATAGTGTTAAATCCAAGATTAAAGTTGGTCATTTCATTCGTGTTTGGAATTTATAGCGGAGCAATCGTCGCAGCGGCGCACCGCGCGCGGAGCAAATGCCATGGAACACCTATCTCGGGACACAGTCATGCCGGTGAAACAAATCACAGATACCTAGGTTATTTTCAAGGCGACACGACTTTTGCTCTTGCGACAAAAGATCCGGTAAAGATAGGGTTAGGGTTGGGTTTAAGATATAGTACAGTTAAATCCAATCAATTATGGACAATATGTTGACTTTTGTTCTACATACACACATGTATTTCAGTATGTCTGTGTGTATGTTCTGCAGGTTGCTTGTCTCTTTGAACATATTTTCTTCCTTGTTTAATACTTTCTCATTGTTTGTATTTATTGTATTTGTTACTTGTGTGCAGGGCCCCCAAGAAAAACAGTGCTTATTCCACTGATGGGGTTACCCTGGGTAAACAAAATGAAATAAATAAAAGTTGGTAATTCCATCTGTGTGTGGAATTTATAGCGGAGCAATTGTCGCCGGAGAAAATGTCATGGAATTACCCCTGTACTCAGGCCACGATCACACCAGTGAAACAGAATCCAGAACGACCAAAGCTATTTAGGTTATTACCAATGACAGACATACCATCGGTCGGGTTGGATTCGGTTTTGTTGGTGTGATTAGAGCATAAGCGGTACGTGAGGGCTCCATCATGACATTCGCTCCGGCGACAATTGCTCCACTATAAATTCCACTCACTAATGGATTGACCAACTTCAACACTGGATTTAACACTGTACACTTTCTTAAACCTAACCCTATATCTTTTAGGCGAAATTAAGCCAATAGGTTGTTTTAAATGGCTTATACCATCGGTCGGTTTGGATTCGGTTGCGTTCTTGTGATTGGATCATAAAGTGTGGCGAGACCTACATGTAGGCCTACTTATTTTGTGTGAGCATGAAGGGTAGATATAAGGGGTGGGGTGGGAAGACGGGAGAGTGGGTTCTATGCCTGATAGCTGGAGTATGTGTGTGTATGTGCGTAAGAGAGCCCGTGTGTGTGTTTGGATTGGGAAAGATATTTGTGTGTGTGTCTATGTACAGGTCTGGAGAGAGGTGGATAACAATGTGACACTTTTTAGAAAGTGTGTGTGTGTTCTCACGCGCGTGAGTTAGAGTGGGTGTGTGTGCATGTGTGTGTGTGCGTGGATGGGAAAGATATTTGAGTGTGTGTACAGGAGAAAGGGGCCGGGGAAACAATGTAACACTTTTTAGGAAGGGAATGTCGATTTATTCTTTGAGGGTTGGGGTTGCAATCTATAGACCTTTGATAGCCATCTATGCACATTTCCAATTTACCAATCTTGAAAAAGATCCGCTCAAAGTTTGAAAAAGCATTTCTATATAATAATATTTCGGAAATGAAAATATTATAGAAGACATCCATCATCACTCAATCATTATCTGGGTCCCGTTTAATAGAGACTTGCTATGATAAGAAATAGGGGTGTTGTGGCTCAGTGGATAAGTCTCCAGACTTTGAACTACCAGGTCCGGGGATCAAATCCCACCGCAGCACTAGCGTCCTTTGGCAAGGCGTTTATCTACATTTGCCACTCTCCATCCAGGTGTAGTGAATGGATACCCGGTAGGAAGGAATTCCTTGAATGCTCGAGCGTCCGGATAGCCGTGCTAGAAGAGGGGTAGTAGCATAGACAAATAAATACGTTTTTGATACCCATAACGAGTGCACGCGCGACCCGTGTCCAAAACTGAAAAACACCCCTTTAAATGCGTTTGTTTTGGTCACTCGTGTGTACAGCAATATATTTGACTGCCCCCCCCCCCCCCCTGTGGTTATAATTTGATGAATTAATTACCCTCCATCATTCAGTTTCAAATTAGTACTCATATTTTTTCTAACAATCTTACCGGCTCTATTTAATGTATTATTTTGAATCTGTATTTTTTATTGTATATTTGAAACTTTTGTAAACACATTTCAGCCATTCACTGCTGTATGTGTATTGTTGTTTCTGAAATTAATCAACCATCAATATCACCATCATAATCATGGTTAATATTATCATCATCACCCACACTTTTTATCTTAATCAGCCCTAACGTCCTCAGCTTTGCATTGGGATTTTCAGAATTATGCCAAAGGCATCTTGGGTGTGATTCTTAATGCTTCAATGATGCGCACGATTTCTTCATTATTGGTCATCATCATCATCATCACCACCATCATTATCATCATCACTACCACCATCATCATCGTTATCATCACCAACATTATCACCATTATCATCATCACTACCATCATCACCACCACCATCATCATCACCATCATCACCACCACCATTATCACCATCATCACAGTCATCACCATCATCATCACCACAATCATCACCATCATCATCACCATCATCACCATCATCACCATCATCACCACAATCATCATCACCACCATCATCACCACCATCATCATTATCATCATCATCACTACCACCATCATCATCACAATCATCATTATCACTCCTACTGTCATTACAAATACTCCAGGGCCCTGTTGCATAAGAATTTATTATTGATTTATGTATTTCTTTCATGACATAAATCATGACATAAATTTGTATGCAACAGGCCCCTATATTATTTATATTAGAGAGCCCTTTACCACAGCTCTAGAAAAGGTTTAAGGTACGCAACAACTGAATATCGCAACCATTTTTTTTTTTATTCAAGACTACTTCAAAATAATACTACAGAATTTGTGGTTCAGCATACGTTTATTATTTCCCAGCAAAAGTTCATATCTGTTATGAAAAGTAAAAAATTAAATCTCGAATACATATGTATATTGGTATAAGCATTTCATTTACTGTGAAAGAATGTATTACATTATGAAGTGAAAGACGTTCTGATTATTGCCCTTTATATTTGTTTAAACACAAATGCAATACTGGTTATCAATAATTTCATATAATATACGCAAATGAAAGTTATTTCTTTAGAAAACTTGCCGCTTGTGGTCTTGAGAAGATGTAATAAAACTGGGAAGAAATATAAGGAAGGAATATCAAACTGGAAATAATGAAACATCTGCATTTCAAATATTATTTTACATGAATCATAACACTATTTTTCAAGTTAAAAAAAGTGGAATACTGAATTAGTACTGAACAGTTTATCATGCAGTTATGAATTCCCATAACAATTTCGATCTATCATTTTACAGGATAATTCTACTATACCAGGGGTTGTTTCAAGAAAATATTTGCAATCAATTGCTAAATTATTATTCAAATTTACAACTGATTACAATTTGTGTCTAGAGATTTCTGTTTGTTGCAAGAAGTGAACCAGCAAGTACAAATTTGTGATTAATTATGAAACCTATCATTTAGACAAAGTGATCTTGAGTTACTTAAAGCATCATTATTAGGGAGTATTTTGCTCTACAATGCACAACAGATTCAAGAGCATAGAAAACAGTGTTCCCAGCTTTTCAAGAAAACAAACTTCCCTGATTTTTCCCTGGTGAAGTTTGAAAATTCCCTGATAATTATTCAAACCCATTCCCAGTTTCGTATGTTTTCTAAGTTGTTGCAGTGAATAACATGCCTTATTTTCAGTATAAAAACAATAATGTAAAACTAATTAGTACCACCATAACCAGTCATTCGATGGATGTTGTTTTGATAGGCAACAAAATATAACAGAGTCTGACTGACTACCGTGCTTTCGACTTTTGGGCTGATCAAAATTCCCTGATTTTTCCCTCATTTGAGGCATTTTTCCCTGATTTGAGGTGTGTTTTTTTATAAAATTCCCAGATTTTTCCCTAACTGGAAAAAAGTAAAATAATTTTCCCCGATTTCCCTGATGGGCTGGGAACCCTGGAAAATGTATTGTGAAATGGTCTTCGTGACAATGAACAACCAAGGAGTCTTTGTCGATCATTGGTGAATCAAAAGAGCAGTTTCTTCCTGGACTCTGGACAATTGCGAACTTGCAATTTTTTTTGGTCAGCTTCAAATCTTTAAAAGAATCTGCTGTTCCGGTTCACCAATTTTCGACAAAGACCTCCCAGCTGTTCTTTGTCATTCGACGAGCCTTTTCAATACATTTACTGTGTTTTTAATCCCTTCGTGCATCGCAGTACAGAAACTCCCTATTATCTATAAGTTATAACCAAGTTCCACTACTCGGTTTTGATTGGTGGAAGAGCAAGTTGAAATTGATTGCAACTCATACAAGAAATATAATATTTATGTGTATTATCACAAATATATTGCATTTTTTTACATATCCAATAAAATCACCAGTTTTTACCTGTCAGGTTTGAAAAATCAATTAATTTCAAAGTACACTCAGGATTTTGTTTCCCTTAGGAAAGTTGAAAGACATATTACATATATACAAACATTTTAGCACAACCCTTAACTTTGTACAATGGATCAGATATAACCCTGCTGCAAAATATGCAGTGGGTAAGTACATGTAGCTTTTAAATAATGTAACCCATAAAAGTTCTTTAACTTAATACATATAATTCAGTTTCAGATAATATACATACAGTATCTTTTTGTATATCAGATATAAGCCTGCTGCAAAATATGCAGTGGGTAAGTAACTTTTAAATAATGTAACCCATACAAGTTCTTTAACATAATACATACAAATCAGTTTCAGATAATATACATACAGCATCTTTTTGTAAAGCTTTTGAATAGTACTTTTGTTGTGAATACTTAAAGAAAAAATATACCCTGTAAATGTGGTTTTAGAATCAGCCTGAATAAAGTACAATACACGTGTTGTAAATACATTAGTACTGGAAAATAAAATAAGACACTTCGATCCACCATCTTTAAACCACAAACTGGAGTTTTTCATTTTCCCGAGTGAAAGTAATTACAAGGTAAAGATATAGATTCATTGCCCGTATTCTGAAGTCAGGTTTAACTTAGACCATGGTCTAACTCTGTGCTAAAATTATGGGAAGCCAAAAGTGTCAACATTTTTATTAAGTTGTATGTTTCTTATATTTACTATGTTCTTTCCTGATTCTTCAATGGTGAAGACAATCATCTATTTATACTTCCTAGACAATTATGAATGATTTTAGAGCCAAATGAGTTGAAATATGATATCTCTACTGTTAGTGATTTATGTAACAATTGGCTATCCATACTTAAACCACAACTTTAAACCAAAGTTTAAGTTAAACCCGACTTCAGAATACGGGCCATTGTTTCCATTGTAATTATGGAATATAATTAGAAATAGAAGTTGACTGATATATAAATGACATAATTTTCTGTACAATACCTTGAGCTATTAATGAATACAAGCTGTAAAAGTGAAGGTGATCATTATGTTCTTTAATCTTTTAAAAGATATCCTGCAAACTTGGTTCAATTTCACCTGTGTTACATGTTTGTATCCATAATTAATGGTTTGGTTTAATTTTCTTTCTGTTTGGTTTTTTTTTCTGCTGTAATGAAAACCAGCCTAATGTCAAGGTGAACTTTCCCTTTCATATATCCATGCTGTTTTTAAAAATGAGTCTATATTTATAATAATCTGGAGAAATATGAAAAAATAAACTTTGCACTACATTTACTCAAAAAGGTGTCTTTACCTGTATTTCAATTTAGCTCCTGCATTTTATATACATGATCGGCAATCCCAAATGGCTCACCATATTCGATTCATATTATATTCCATTGTACACCATGAAAGGTGTACTGTGAAATATGGTAGATTATCACCCGTATCAGACATCTGAGCTGGTCATTTACAAAACCGTATTTCCCTGTATTTTATTATTATCAGGAAGCGATAGGTATATTGTTTGTATTTTCCTCGGTCTCAATGCGCGTATTGACTTTGCATGCAGAGACGACGCAAAATATACCTTTGTATTTTCCCTGGTCTCCCATCCGGGCCTTTGAGGATGCGAATGAAGTGATACGCTTCATAATGTTCCGCGCACCAACGATCTACGTCATAATAAAGACAACGCTGGATCTGGGCGCTTGCAAGTACGTCATAATGGTAAAGTGCAGAGCCTAGACACTGATATTATCATGACACAACAGAACTCTATTCTTAAAAGATATCACTGTTATCATGATTTTTGCTCTAGATATCTGATTTGGATGATAATAAAATATTGACTGCCCTTCTTTCGGGGAACATCAAATATATTGCCCTTAAAAGACCCATATTGCCCTCGTCTAAAGACTCGGGCCAATATGATTCTTTTGCTGGCAATATATTTGATGTTCCCCTCAAGACCAGTCAATATTATATAATCACCACATTGTCTACAACTGGCATGCATACTGATGTTTGATCTAAACCCATGTCCATCTAAATCATTTGATCAAATTGCCATTCAGCCCATTTACGATTTTGTCATATTTCCAATAAGACCAAGCGAGTACTGGACATGTGATGGGTGGACCACACAGTAATTAGACCAAATTTATAGTAGACCAAACAGTAATAAGAGCAAATTGATAGTTAGACCAAGTGAGATTAGCCATGACAGTGTTAGACGACCATACCAACCCCATAGAAATGTTAGCATTAACAGAGCACGAACAATAGGCCCGGGCACATCTTTCGGATTGTGATGTCAAACCCGGGGGGGGGGGCACTCAACCAAAAAAGTAGTGGGTATGTGCCGCGGGCGAGACAAAAAACGGGGGCCTTGGAGCGGGCTTATTGTAAAAAGGAGGGTCCTCGGAACTACAAATGTTTGTGAAAACGGGGGTCCTTGGAACGGGTCCCTGCGTGTGAGTGCGTATGCATCCCTATGGAACGTGCATGCAGCTAGCCCAGCGGCACGGGCGCTGGGTGCGCTAGCGCAGAGGCGATGGTCGGACAGCGCTCTGCGGCCGCTTTTCACCAAAATTGCGGCTCATTGTAGCAGAACAATGCGACCGGAACGGCGTAACGGAAAATATGCGAAGCCTTGGAGCGGATTTATTTCTTCTTTTTCTCGATAAGAAGAAAATGCTATACTTTGGAGCGGCTTTCTTTGTTCTTTTTCTCAATAAGACAAAAAATGATATGCCTTGGAACGGAAATTTGAGTATAAAAATGGGGGTCCCCTCCGCGGCACATACCCACTAAGCATTATATACTGAGTGCCCCCCCCCCCCCCCTGGGTGTCAAACACCGATCCAAGATGGAACTTACATCAGACAACGATGTGACATTATCGGTTGTAAAAGGTCCTCTGTTATTAGTGCTTACATCGTTTTTGTGTGGCTGGCACTGCTTGTAAACCAAGTGTATACAAACCGCAGGGCTCGATATTAGGTGTGGCCCAGGGCAACCAAACATGAGAGTAGGGCCACCAAAATTCTGTAAAAGCCCACACTTGGTGGTCCGGTCGGGCTCCCGAAGTTTTGATAAATTGTAGTGTTTTCTATAGTTTTAGGGCCACCAAATTTGCTTTGCAGACCACCAAGAATGTCGACCCCCCCCCCCCCCCCCCCCAATAAAAAGACAGCGATCCCCCATCCATCATAAAATTATAGAACATTTTCACCTCTCACCCAGGTGCTAATTGGGTACCGGTAGGAAACGACCGTCATTGTGGTTGGTTTAGCAAGTGTGCGCCTAACAGGCTGCTTGAAATGCTATGAATCCAGTGACCGGTTAATAATAACTGTGAAGCGCTTTGAGCAGTCGTAGATTGATAAAACCCTATATAAATGCCAATCATTATTATTATTTTTATTACCCCTGTACACCATATGGTGGAGGTGGGAACGAGCTACGTTTGACATACGCAACTGCAATCAATGTAGCGATGATAGCTCCCAGGAGGAACATTCCGATCCCAATACCAGCTGCAGCTCCTGATAGATGGATGAAAGAAAAAAAAGGAAGAAGATAACAGAAATGAAAGGAGTAGTAATTTAATGAGAAAATAGGTCTGTACCAGCTTTTCAAGGAAGGTAGTCAATTTTTATATCAAAACTTGATATTTTTTTAAAAATCTAAATTTATGATTTATTGTATATAAAAGGGAACTTATTTTTAGGGGTTAGGTGCCACATTTTAATTTACCTCCACATGTATATCTTATTTTTTTCAATTGAAGCCCTTGATATATCATTGTGTAACTTAATTCTTTAAATGTAGTTTACTCGTATGAATGTGTTCATAAAATCATGAATTTAATGAATATTGTAATGACCTATTTTTTTTCATGAATATGGATACAAATGCATACCTCCCAACCCTAGGAGCAAAGAAATAGGAAAAAATTACCAAGACATTGCAAGAATTAGGAACACTTATAAATTCCCTATTCAATTTTTTTTTTACGAAATAGGAATAAACAGATAAAAATGGCAATTTTCTTTCCCCCCTCCCAAAAAATGGGAATATTGCTATTTAATAGGAACACTCGTCAGGTATGCAAATGACCAAATAACAGATTGAGAATAACTAGGAGGGATGGTAGTCCAACGATAGCTAGGGCTCCACACTAACCCTTTTTTTCTACTGGTGCGACCTGATCATGTCCGACCAGTACATCCCCATTTTTTCCATTTTCAACTGGACCAAACCTAAAATTTACTGGTCCCCCAAAATAAAGAAAAATAAAAAAAAGACTTGAGTTTATTTTGCTGTCTTTTATTGCTTATTGTTACCCCCCCCCAAAAAAAAAAAAAAAACCAGTACACACACACAACATAATTCATGAGAGCCATTTTTTTGAGACGCCAGAGCCATTTTTATCATTTACAAAAGAGAAAAATATATTTTGTGTCGGATATAATCTTACTGGTCATGGTGGACCAGTAAATCTGGCTTTTTCTGAAAAGTTACTGGCCCGACAGCAATTTTTACCGGTCTGGGACCGTCGTACCATTGCCAGTGTCGCCATTGGCGGCGGAAGCCAAACAATTTAGGGGGGACCACCAAAATTTTTTGACAAGCAAAAAAAAAAAGTTATATATCAACCAAAATTTTTAGGGGGGACCGACAAAAAATTTTGACAAGCCAAAAAAAAAGATCATCAACGAAAAATTTAGGGGGGGATCGCCGCCTATGAGTGTCGCGCGCTGCAATAGCTTACCTCTTCCTACACCTTCATTGTCATCCGATGGCGGGTGAAAGTCAAACCGAAGCGATCCTCTCCCAACAATCAGGGTCACATCCTATAAAACAAAAAATTGATAAATCCACAATGGAAACCTCGACTTTGATTTGATGGCTGCTGAGTACGGTTGCCACGGTAGTTGCATACATGGAAAAGTTACCCTAATTCAGTGGATACACGATACGGTAAGCCACCTATCGTTTGCAGCAGACAGGACGAAATTTGCAATGCCTTATGGGAAAAAGTCGACATCTATTGCGCGCGCGCTCGAGTTTGGCCGGCTTTGCATAAAATTATGCCGTTTACCAGGGCTAGGAGGTGGGAGAGAAATTTGGCGCATACTTACTTGCGAAATTTAGACCGTTTTCAGTGAATTCTTCCTACGCCTTTGCCATATGGTTTTCATTTTGTAATCACAGTGACCATACAGTACACTTGTACTGTGCGCTGCCAGCACGCAATGTCGACCCCAAAGTTTGAAATTGGCCTGTACGCTGCAACCGATAGATGGCTCACCGTATTGTGAAGCCACCCTATTGTTCATCATGAAATGGGGCCCCAGTAAAGAAGAATTCTTCACTGTACAACAATATCCAAAATGTATCCAAATAAATATACAATCATGATACAGTGCCGTCACCAGGTTTTTTCAAGGGGGGGGGGTACATTTAGGGGAAAAACAAGAGACAAAATTACCAATTCCGATGTCAGGCAGTGCTGCTGGTGGCATAAATAGCTTTTTTTTTCAATGTGGTCTGGAGGGGGTGCATTCACAAATTCAAATTCAATAGTTTATTGATATAAAATCCTGACATTGAAGGATCACCCTCACATTCTCTTCCCTCTCCCTCCATCCCCCCCCCCCCTGCCCCCGTGACAGCTAGGTGATTTACATTATATCAGCAAGAGGGAGCAAGTAGTGGATGAGGGTGGGAGGGTTGGGTTGATGGGGGAAGGTGCACAGGAGAGAGTTAAGTGGAGGGAGGTGGGTGAGGGTGATCACTGTAAGTAGAGGTGAAACCAGCCACCCCCACATTGGGTGATTTCCAAGTCCAGTGTTGGCCTTGGCGTTGGTGTTGAAATTTGGATTGCTTCCCCTAGCTCCAAAACTTATTCAGAGTTTGTAAAACCGCTCCAGATCACATCAATGACATCTCAGCAACTAGTGAGTGGCTTTTCAGGACCATCTTCATTTTGTGTTTGGTGTTATAATCGTGTATAAATTGGCCCAACACCAACACCAAAAGGTCAACACTGAGCTTGAAATCACCTAGTCAGGGACTAAACCAAATTTAACACCTGGATGACTGATTGATATCAATTATCTAAATAGATATCTTTCTTACCTTGCCATCCCTGGTGAAATTGATACGGATTGGATCTTTTCCAAGCACTCGTTCTTCGAGGGTAACGAGAGCCTCCGCCAGCTCGGGACCGTGCTTAGGGTTAACCGCGTTCCCTTCAACAGGTGGGAGGCCAAGCATGTCAAAGTAGACAATCAGAATCTCTTCAACACCCTCAGCAGCCTGTGAAAATCAAAAGGTGGAATTCAGTAAATAAAAAAAAACAAAAAAACTGGAACTACGGTTCCTGAAATGACGTAAATGGAACCATTTTCCAGTGGGTCACAGCCCTGAAGCATCACTACGGGTAGACTGTCATTTACTCTATAATGTACATTGTATGATGCCCAGATAATCTCATTTTACGTTTGGCTACTTAAAATATTATTTTGCACTTTGTCAAATGAAAATTTGGATAAATATAGCGCACTTTCCATCTTGATTAGATGTCATTTACTCTATAATGTACAATGTATAATATCCAGATAATATGATTTCATATTTGGCTACTTAAAGTATCATTTCGCACTTTGTCAAATGAGACTTTGGTTAAATATAGTTCTATCTTGATTGGATGTCATTTAATAATAATAATAATAGGCATTTATATAGCGCCATCTATCTAGAAATATTCTATTCCGAGGCGCGTTGTTATTATTATTATTACCCCGGCTTTAGCTCGAGCTGCCTTTCAGCGCTCATGCATTCAAGGAATTAATCCTGCCGGGTACCCATTCACCTCACCTGGGTTGAGTGCAGCACAATGTGGATAAATTTCTTGCTGAAGGAAATTACGCCATGGCTGGGATTCGAACCCACGACCCTCTGTTTCAAAGTCAGAAGACTTATCCACTGGGCCACAACGCTCCACATCTTTTACTCTATAATGTACAATGTATAATGTACAGATAATCTCATTTCAACTCTGGCTACTTGAAATATTATTTTGCACTTTTTACAGTATGAAGAAGAATTGCTCTTCCAGATAAGCAATTGTTAATTTTTGGTTTTTGGAGACTAAATGACTATCTTGGCTATTTACAGAGAACCTTACCTGGCGACTTATTAGTGGCTTTGGGATGGTAGGTCACAGATGGAAATTTACCAATAAAATACTCACATAAACATTGCCAATACGGCTCGCCGGAAGACCAGAGGCATTAGCCATGGCGTGCTGAACTGCAGCATAGAAATTTTGGGTGTTGTTCACGATGTAGTTTTTACGAATATCTAGGAAAGAGAAAAAGAGTAACCTAAGTCTGTTATTCATGACATTTTCACATAATGATAATGAAAAAAGAAGCAGATGACAAAAAAAAAAATTTTAATAAAAAGGAATCAAATTCCTATGATTTTATTACAAGGCTTTCCGTGTCATAATCACTGTATGTAATATCTAATGAAAAAAGGGAAAGCATATGGGCTATTCCACGGTTACCCACGTTACATTTGGAGACACCTTGACTCATACTTGGAGCTGTAACTCCATTATTATTGATAGGAACTAATCATCTCTTTATCACAACATAGTACGCAGTCTGACTATCCTTTGTATAAAAACAAAACTTGGGAAATTTCATTATGCTCATGGCAAATCTTTGAAATGTGTCGGTTACTCATGTTACATGATTTGGACATGCATCAAATGAAAAGTGGACATAAGTGAAAAGGGTCCTCATACAAGGCTTTTATGAAAGTTGTTTATATCCATTTCAAAGAAGTATATTAGGGAGACAAGTTTGTATATAATTAAAAAAATAAAGAACACATGGTTTTTACTAGGGGTGCAGATAAAGTGGTTACTAACGTTACGGTTCAGATGGGCTATACAGTACAAAGACACATTGAGCTCATGTCTACCAACCTATGGAATTGCCCATATACAGATAGATTGAGATGTGGTAGTCAACACCAGCCTGTATTCATATAGGCCTATAACAATCGACGGTAATACTAAATGTTTAATTTTGCCGTAGCGGAGGTTAATGTCGTCTAACAGCCATAATTCAATAACCATTTGATCAAATAATCTTTTTGTCCAATCATCAGTTCACCTATGACCATTTCGTCTCGTAACAAGTTGGTCTAATATCCATTTTCTTTTTATTCATTTCGCCCAATTAACAGTCAGTCCATTTAGACCAAATGGTATATGGACTAAATGGCTATTGGACCAACTGATTATTAGATGAAATGGTGAGTGTATAAAATGGCAATTAGTCCGTGTGGATAGTGGACGAACTGATGATAGACCAAATAATAGAAGACGAGATGGTAATTGGACGAATTGGCATAAGAGTAAGACCAATTGAAAATAAACCATCCACCGCACCTCTCCGACCACTACTACGTACCCATTCCCAAGATCTCTACAGCCATGGAGCGGCTGTCCTCTTCATTGTAGCACAGGTGAACATCAAAGACATAAGATGAGATATGATAGGTGTAATGAAACATGTTTTGTATGTGAACGACGTTGACTGGAAAGCCCCCAACCTGAAAAGAAAACAATAATAATTATAATAATTGGCTTTTATATAGCGCATTGGAACTTCCCCCAGTTACAATGTACAATAGGTCTTTGATGCATAATTACCAACCCTCAAGAAATTTACGATCCTCACCATCTAATCTCCTACAAATTCTAGTTGCTAATAAATCATGCGGGGAACGGGCCTTTGCTCATGCAGGGCCTAGCATGTGGAATTCTCTCCCACAGAGTTTGAATACCCAGACTTCAGCGACCACCTCCAAGGACAATCTGAAAACATACCTGTATAAGAGTGTTTTTTGATAGATATTGACTTATTGTTCAGACATGTATTATATGTAGTTTTTGTTGTTCTGCTCTGAAGCGCCTTGAGCTCATGTATTATTATTATTAATCTACGACTGCTCAAAACACTCCACGATTACCATTACCCAGTCACTGGATTCATAGCTTTTTAGCAGCCTGTTTGACGCGCACTTGCTAAACCAACCACAATGACGGTCGTTTCCCACCGGTTCCCAATTAGCACCTGGGTGAGAGTGGCAAAGTGTGGATTGACGCCTTGCCAAAGGGCGCTAGGCCATGGTGGGATTCGAACACACAACCCTCTGATTACAAAGCGAGAGCCAGAATCGCTGCAAAACGGCGCTTCCACTACTAATCAAAATATGGTTGCTGTATCGGTTCTATGACATTTGCTCCGGCGACAATTGCTCAACTAAAATCCACACACTAATCAAAGACTAACTTCTATCCTAGTTTTAACAATATACCCTTCCCTAAATCGAACCCCCAACCTTACAAAACGCCCTATTGCAACCCTAGCCATAACTCTACATCTTTGACAATATAAAACCTGGCCCCCGTTTTACAAAGAGTTGCGAATAATCGGATTAATCACAACTTTAAATTGAATAATCCATGCAGAAGAAAGATCTCCCCACTGCACATCACCGTGAATGGAGTTGAGAAGTTGCTATCAAGGATAAATGCTTCCAAAGCGTCAGGTCCAGATCTCATCCCACACACGGTACTAAACGAATGTGCAAAGGAACTGGCTCCAGGTTTGCAAGATTTTTCCAGTTATTGGTTGACTTAGGCAGAGTACCATCTGACTGGAAGAAGGCACATGTTACACCAGTCTTTAAGAAACGTGATGTACACTCAACTGGAAATTATCTCCCTTACATCAGTGATCTGCAGACAGCTAGAGCATATCATCTGTAAGCACCTCTTCAAACATCTACAAGAAAACAATATCTTGTCGTCTCTCAACCACGGGTTCATGTCCGGACATTCAACTGAAACTCAACTACTGACCACGGGACATGATCTCCTTCTCGCCCATGACAAGAAAGTACAGTCAGACGTCATCATACTAGATTTTGCCAAGGCGTTTGATACAGTGCCTCACTCGCTACTCCTACACAAACTAGCGAACTACGGGATAGATGGCTCGATACACAAGTGGCTTACATCCTTCCTAACACACAGGGAGATGACGGTTGTAGTTGATGGAGAGCATTCCGACCAAGAGGAAGAAAAATCAGGTGTGCCGCAGGGGACAGTACTCGGACCCTTGTTATTTCTATGCCACATCAACGACCTCCCTGATGTTGTCAAGTCACAGGTTTGCTTATTCGCAGATGACTGTGTGCTGTATAGACAGATTAAGTCTCAACGAGACCATCATAAGCTGCAGCAGGACCTTACTGCATTAGAAAACTGGGCATCCACTAGGGGAATGAGGTTCAATGCTGGCAAGTGCCAAGTTATGAGCATAAATGCCAAAACCACATACTTTTACACCATAAATGACTGTATACTTAAACATGTATCTCAACATTTATATCTTGGAGTAACACTAGCTGACAATCTGAAGTGGTCACCCCAGATCAACAAAGCTGTGAGGAAGGCAAACTCTGTCCTTGCTTTACTCAGAAGGAACCTAAGTTTCTGCCCAGAAACTGCAAGCGCACAGTGTACATTGCACTAGTCAGATCTATCCTGGAATATGGTGCATGTGTGTGGGATCCTTATCTTCAGGATATCCAATGTCTGGAGAAAACACAGCGTAGAGCAGTACGGTTCATCTGCGGGGACTACAGCTCTCGAGAACCAGGTTCGATTACCAAAATGAGAGAAAATATTAACCTGCCTACTCTTGCCTCAAGACGCCAAGTCCTGAAACTTACATCCTACTTCAAAGTGGTCGAGGGGTCGGTTCCTGCCCTTCCTGTTGACAAATTTCTAATTATAGCAAGACCTAAACGTAATATCAAAGCTAAGAAATTTGTAAACTTTGATGCTACTAATGTGATAGAGAGACAGGTAACAAATAACTCCAAGTGTTTCTCAATAAGACATTGTAACACAGAGCAGTTAAGAAATTCTTTTTTTGTGAATACAACGTTGGCATGGAATCAACTCCCTAGCGAAGTTGTCAGCAGTACATCACCAGAGGCGTTTAAAGCCAAAATCGAAGAAAGCCACCTACGTTTCGACTAAACTCATTTGCACCCTCTCCTAACCCGGTGCATTATACCTCACGGTCCTGCACTGTATTATATCCAGATCCAGAACTATGGACGGCCAGCAACGTCAACATCTATTATGCACGTTTGTTCAAAATATTTTCTAACTATGAAGTATATTCATACATTCATTGTTTCCTTGAAAATTCACTGTGTTTCTCTTTGTTTTTTACAAAGGAAATTGTGCAAATTTCTAGTAAAAAAAAATTATGACACTGATGGTTTTCCATAGTTACGATTGGTTGGATCAATCGTAACTCTTTGTAAGACGGGGCCCAGGTGTGTATTTCACAAAGCTGTACGTAAGTTAGCAACGACTTTTAGAATGACTGGTGATCCTTTCTTCCACGCTGAATAACAACCAATGAACATTTAATGGTGAATATCATGTACCACAAAGAAGGATCACCCGTAGTTCTTAAAGTCACTCTTAACCATAGAGATGTATACTAATTACGCTAGAGTGCGGAGTCGCCATAGGCGCACGTACTTAACGTCTGTGTTTGCGCGGAGCGTGGTCGGCCATTGCTCGATAGGTCTAGATTTACAAAAGTACCCGGATGTACACATAGCTCGTACGTAGTAACGCTGTGAAAAAGGGATGCCATCTCCGGCCTTTATCTTGAAGAAAAGAACACAACCTCATTACAATCGAAAAATATGAATGACTAATTGCATCTCAATTAACTATTAGAGTGATTACATGGGGATTATGCTATTAATTCGTCATTTTTACCTGATTTCTCGGGATGAAATTCTCCTTAATAATTTGCATTTACCTGTCCATTCATAGGCCTATTATAGATAACACTAGATAACAATATTGATAATATCACATAAATTAATATATAAAGATAAAACATACGACGTACATTAATTAGACAGTTTGACAAGTATTCAAAAGACAGTGAATTAGCCCATCTTCTCTGGATTTCCTTATTTTAACTGCATCGTCCTTTTCCCACATTTCCTTCCGAGTTCACGTCGTTTGATTCCATGTTCTCTTGACCAATTTGTTTATGTTGGATATGATTTTGTAATGACTACGGTGTGTCTACTTATGTAACTTGCTTTGATTTTTATGAAATATATCATTTTTAATGTACAATAATTTGTATAAGTTATAGTGTTTTGATGTTGATTACTATATGCGGTAGTATAATTTTAATTGCAAGTAGAATAAAGGGCATCTCATTATTGTTAATAATAAATAATAAATTCCAAAACATGCAGGCCTATGTGGCACTGAAAATGAAATATTGATTTTAAATGTCGAGAATGACTTTTTATTGTTACAACTTTTTGCTTTTTGATTCCCTTCACTTTAAGTTATTTTTTTTATTCGCTTTTTAGGGGGTGCATTAAAATAACATAAGCACCCAAGCAAATTCACTTTAACATACTAATAAAAAAAGAATACATGGGGTGGAACTGAACCCCTCCCTGAAACGGTGAAAATGAACATTAAATGATTGTGATTTTGTGTACTACAGATCAATTTCAAAGCCGTTCTGTGGCCCCATGGCATATAAACGGATATAATAATTTTGTTCATCCATGGAAATCCGTTATAAAACAAAACTGAATAATCTTGAAACTCAGGTCCATAGACTAGCCAATGAAATTAAAAGAAGAAAACCAGAAAATCAAATAAGACACTTTTAAAATGACAAACAAAACTGAACTTATGCAAAATGCGTATTTATCTGTCAATAATTATGTATAGGCCGGTGCCAGAGTTTTTTTTGGGAAATCTTTGCCATAAAGTTAATATTCAAGCGACACAGACACAGTTAATTAACAGTTTCAAGAAAGGAACATATAGTCGAGATTAAAGTAGGATGATCACTCAACAGCGGACAAATTAGAATATCTTATTCCAAGTATTTGTTAGTGTTTTATTGTCAATATCGTTGTTTAATACGTGTATGCTTGGTTTTAGTACTCACAATTTTGCAACCGCTTTTATATAAGTTTATTAAGTATATGCATTTATCCATTTCATGTCTGATATTGTTATCAATTTTTTTTTTACATTCAGTTTTAGTAATAATATTCTTTGTAGTATGATACAAATTATAATCTCCTCCTCCCGTCCCTTTTCTTCTACTATCCTTCTTCTTCTTTTTTCCCCTCTCTTTATTATTCTATCTTTGATTTGTTCACATAATATTGGTCCATTGGAATCATTATAGGATCACAAACACCAGCGATATATCAACAGAATATTTCCCTATCAGCATAGTATTTCAGCCGGGTTGAATCAAGTCCGACTTTCCAGAAAATCAAAGTGAAATTGCTTTATGTTGCACATTGTAATTTGTTTACTCTGCGAACTGTTGAAATGTTTGCAAGGCAATAATATACTGTAATCATCCTACCCCCCCCCCCATTAGGCCTCCTGTACATTGCAAAATGTACGAGGCTGCATGCGCGCATTTGATATGCAAATTTTGCTGTCAACAAACTTTTGATCGCATATAAGAAAATAATTAATATGATCGATGGTTGCCTACATTGGAAATCTAAATCATCAATTAACTGGACCAATGTGTAAACAATTTTAAATATGATCAATAAAAAGTCGTTTTATGATACTCACGAGCATTGGCGGCGGAGCAGAGGATTATCTTTTGTGTTTGGGGGGGGGGGGGACTCAACAATAGCCGTCCCCACAAACACAAAAGAAAAGGCCTCTGCTCCGCCGCCAATGCTCACGAGCTATTGTGATGTTGGTTACACGGGGAAAAAGGAGTTCGGCCCTATTATAACTTTCTTTATTATTATTTCTATGTGTAGATATATAAGGTGAAGAAATAAATTATCAGCAATCAGCGTCATACTTATATTAGGAAACTATACTTGAAAAAATGCAGTAGTAGGCCTACATAGTTTTATTAAAATTCATCCCTTCCAAATCATTAGAAAATAGAAGTCATATTAATGTATCGAAATGTTATGATCAAAGCAAAAATAATTGGGGATGTAGCCTACTGATCGTTGGCCAATAGGTAGGATATATGCGCTATAAATAGGCCTGTTTAGGCATATTTGTCCTCAGTTTTGTTGGATTTTTTGTTAATTTGAACTTTAATCCAGTGCAATATTTACAATTTTGCTTTTCAATTTGCTTTCGCGCTCACATTTCATCGTTTTGTTCCGGTTCTATGCTCATCCATGTACATGCCCCATAGGTACTGTACGCGCATGGCAGGCTGCGAAGACCTATCGAGTAATGGCGGCCGGTCTCCGCGTAATCACAGCGATTTGACGAAGTACGCCCTCTAGCGTTATTAGTATACATCTCTATGCTCTTAACTTACGAACGGCTTTATGAAACAGCCCCCTGGAGCAAATGTTGTGTCACCGTCGTATCATTAGTATATGAAAACCTTGTATCTCAAAATCTGAAAATTTGGAAGGACAGCTCAGATGTCTTTCAGAATTATGTCAATGGTGGAATCTCATTGGTCCAAATTCACAAAGGTGGTTTTGAAAACCATTGGCTGAACCCATGGTTTATGCAGATTTCCTGGATAAATTACAACGCCTATGCGCCTTTCTGTCACAGTGCACCAAATTGACGCCTGTTGCCATGGTTGAGTGTAACATTTCATTCCTTAGTCCATTGTTTTGAACAGTGGACTTATTAATTCAAAACAGTGGACTCATGAATAAAACAGCGTGGATAACCACAGCAACAGGCATCAATTTGGTGCACTGTGACAAAAGCGAGCATCAATTTTTTTTTTTTTTTTTTAATACGCTGTAAATCAAGCGTAAATTATTCAAGAAATCTGCATAAACCATGGGTTCAACCGATGGTTTTCAAAACCACCTTAGTGAATTCAGGTCATATTGTCTGAAAACAGTTTTCTAATTCCTGTAGAGAACTCTTCAAAGGCAAAAGGAAGGTTCCCACAATTAAAAAAGAAGTTTTTTCTATGGTGTACAGACCAGCGTTAAACAAAGTAACCTAGCACTTGTGGCAGTAAACTACAGTAAATTCAGAAATATTCGCCGTACATTAATCGGCGAGCGCAAATTTAAAAAATGTGAACGAGCATCTTTTGAACCCGGGTCGATTGCGTGTATCCTTTTGTCAAGGAGACTGTATAATGCATGCTTCATCGTGCACATCGCAATCACAAGATATTTTTTTCAATACTAACTTTTTTTTTTGTTGCAGATCGTTATTTTATACATGATGTTGCTTGAAATATAAGTTGTTTTTGCTGTTTGATTGGCGAGTGTTTAGGTCTGTTTGACATGTCTGATGCTTTCTTGAGAGGTACTGATATTTGTATACTATCTAGCTTTAGTTTTCAAGAAGACGTCTTGTCGATCTCCAAGGTAGGTCGATTGATCCCATGCACTTTGAATCCCCCGGTCTCTACCAGGCGCTTGGCCCCATACCATACCAGGCCAGCAGCACCTCCATTTTGCCTTGCCTGTTGTCTGCCCCACAAAGAAAAGTCGCGCGAAATGTCACAAAAGCTCATGATTGGATCGAAACAATGCTGAATTACGCCGCTGTAGAGCTAGAATATGAGCAGAAAATAAAATTTTTTGGCCTGAAATGTTAATTAAAACTAGCCACAAATTGGAAAGAAGGAAGAGACTTTGTGATTGTGGAGTGGGCATCGCAAGTTCAAGAACCCACAAATATGTTTTTAAGCCGCCCAGCGTGAAAAATAAATCCCACAAAAAATAACAGCGTTTACACTATTCTAGAAGGGAAAAAGGTTCACAATGTGAAAGTCACATAATACTCACATCGGCAGTTAAAGAAGATTTAAATTGTAAAGGCATCTGATGAACCAATCCAGTTTGATCCGTGCCACCGGTCCAGTTACCCTGTACAAAAAATCATTCACAAGAATAGGGGGGTTATTCACTAACAGACGAGATCAATTAAAACGAGCTGTATAGCTGAGAAATGTGGTTAGAGTGATTTTATAATGAAGGTATATTGTTTCCAGGGCCCCGTCTTACAAAGAGTTACGATTGATCCAATCAATCGTAACTCTATGGAAATCCATCAGTGTCATAATATTTTCTACAAAAAGTGTGCAAAATGTCCTTTGTAAACAAAGGAGAACACAACAAATTGTCAAGAAATCAATGAATTTATGGATATACATGTACATTGTACATTCATATCTAGAATTTTTTTTGAACAAACATGCATTTTATATGTTGACTTTGCTGGCTTTCCATAGTTGTGATTGATCGGATCAATTGTAACTCTTTGTAAGACGGGGCATAGATCATTACACAACTGTGCTGATTGTATACATATAAATCTTGACTTCTGTTGTTAAAATAAAGATATTTTATAAATACAGAAAAGCTTAAAATGATACTACAAGCATATAGACACAATGTTTTATTGTACTATGAATGAAAGTCATGTGTATCAGAATCAATTACAGGAAACGGAAATTTGATGATAATCTACGACATTCAATATTAAAACATTCATTTTAATTCTATTCAATTCAATTCAATTAGATTTAATTCCATTCAATCTTTATATTCAATTCAATTTAATCCAATCCAATTCCATCCAAATTCCAATCCAAATAAAGGAGAAATATATTGATTATGAATATTATATATCAGTGGAAAGGTCATGATGTGGGGATTATCATTTGGCCATTCAAAAATAACGAAAGTAATACATAAGGTGGAAATCGCCAATTAAAAAGCGCTAAAATGCCTCTCCGAAATAAGCCTCCCATCGGTCTCTGAAGTGACTCGAATTTGATGACGTGTATGAGTGTACGAGAGACGCAAGTGGAGCTTGACGTGGGAGAGCCAATCACGTCTCTCGTACACTTATACATGTCATAAAAAAAAACCAATTTCGCGGACGTAATTGAGCGTGTTTGAAACATTCAGAGAGAGAACTTTAAACTATCAATTAAGTGAGTTTCATCGGTCTCCATGATAAATGATGCACACCATCGTGTTCTTCTTATTTTCCCCTTTAATTTGATATATAATTCTTCATTTTTATGATTTTCAATATATTTCTACTTTAAATGCAATCTAATTCAATTTAATCCTATTCAATTCAATTCAATCCAATCCAATCCAATCTAACAATCCAATCCAAATCAAATCAAATCAATTCAATTACATTTAATTAATTTCTAGAGTGGTCTTACAAAGAGTTCCAACAGATTGGGTGATTTCAGGTTCAGTGTTGACCTCTCTGTGTTGGTGTTAGATCAATTTTTACACGAGTATAACACCAAACATAAAATGAAGATGGTACTGAAAGGAAAGGTCAGTCACTAGGTGTTGAGCTATCAATATTGTGATCAGGGCTCCATAACACAAAGATTAGCGATCAATCGCTAAATGAACTGACCAATCAATATCAATATTACACGTGCCTTTGGTTAAAATTACTGAGCAGGGACCAATCAGTGGGGTTCTTTCATAATTGCAATCCATCGCAAACGTTTGTGTTACGGAGCCCTGGATTATTTGTGTAATCTCAGAATAGGGTTTGAAGCTTGAAAACGCAATCCAAAATGTGCTTCCAACACCAACACCAACACCGGACTTGAAATCACCCATTCAATTCAAACTCAAACCATCTCATATCAAGACATCAATCTCAAGATCAATCATAATTTGAGTGTAATTTCAATTTATATTCTGCATTCTAAGAATCTTGCTATAGTGATTGGCCAGAAGGCGGTCATGTGATAAAGGGTAGTTTCCCCCATCAATCATCACTCGCAGTGATGGCCCTTTTTTGTTTCGCTGATCTTTTTCAGCCCATAGCAGAGCTGCCAAGTTGTATTTTGCATTTTCAGTATTCTTGTCCCCCAAAATCAGTATTTTGACAAAAAAATCAGTATTTTTACCGTATGAGATAAATATTTTGTATTTTTCCCCAAAAAAGTTTATTTCATAATAAAATGCTTGCATGCAAGCTAAAATGTGCACTGCTCTTGCAGATGAAAAAAAAAAAACATTGAAACTTGTGTATATCTCACCCTGGTTTTTACAAAATGATTGAAAAAAAAAAAAAGTTACCTGAAATTACATTGATCTAATAACCATATTTGCGTACGTTTTATGAAATAGAGACATATAGAGATGATTTTTCTCAATAAATTTTTTTTTTTTAATACAAAAAACGCATTTTTTTGAGAAAAAACGTACTGCCGTATTTTGGTTGCAAAAACGTACTAAATGCGGAAAAATCGTACTACTTGGCAGCTCTGCCATAGGGTCATAACGCATTATGAATTAGTCTGAGTATGCGCGAAATGAAGATGTCATCTGACATAGTGCATAAGTGACATTTCACCATCAACGTGTACTGGTTAGAAAGAGGTTGTCCCATTGGGTCCACAAGGAAGCACCAGCATCATGACATCATCTTCTGCATACAGTAGCTGATGTATGAATTTCAACATTCCTTTTTGTTGGATTTCCCCTTCAAACCCTATATATCAATGTCAGAGCAGCCTACCTGAACAAGAACATATTGGTATTTTGAAATGAGGAAACCAGCATAATAAAGAAATACCATATGAGATCACATAAAATTGAAACCTTAGAAATCAGTATTTTGCTATTAAAAAACCATCCATCTTCTTCTCATTTCTTCAACACTAAACTGAAAATCAGTACTTCCTGGTATCTCTACATTGTCCTTTTAGCTACTTGTGTAATCCTACTTACCCTAGCAAAGAAGTATTCCATGGTAGCGTTCCAGACGAGAGGGCCGATAGTAATATTGGTGGCTGTGATCCACCCCTCCACGTCAATACCACGTAACGTCGTCTGCAGAAATAATGTCATGAAAAGAATAACATGTATACATGTATGTATCGTACAGACAGTGTAGCTCAGTTGGTTAGAGCGCCTGTTCCGGATAAGATCGTAGATCTCAACGTGGGTTCGAGTCCCGCAGCATGCCGGAAGACGTCTAACAAAAAAACAAATGCTAGCGTTGTGTATTAGCGTGCCTCACCGCTGTGTTCAGTGCGGGTGTGAATGCAGTTGGAAAACACTCCGTCCATCGGAAAGGACACAAATGTTGGTCCCGTGTGTAGGAGAGTCACAACCTATGCACGTTAAAACCAATACACTATTCGTCATAGAGTAGGGTGTTCACTCGGTTTATTGCACCTGCCGGTCCCCGGTACTACAATACTGCAAGAATCTTCAGGATTGAAGGAGCCAGTCAGAGTAGCTTGAAGAAGAAGAAGATCATCATAATAATTGTGACCTGCCACCCGAAAACCAACAATAAGTCGACCAAAAATGAATATTGAGATTTTCATTGAGCTTGATAATTCACTTCCTAAGCTTTAAAATGATATATAATATGTTAAAATTGACCAACAATAACCATTACAAGTACTTGTTTGAATGCAGAAGAAATTCAGCAAGAGCTTAAAAAATAAGGAGAAAACAAGGTTTAAAGTTTGGGGTTCACTCAGGCATGGGATGTGCACACTGTGTAATCTCACTGAAACTGCCAAGCAGTCCGAAAAAGTGGTGTCCAAGAAACTCTTGTATTTATTCAATTTCACGACTTCAAATCTTCACAGTATAAAGAGGAAGAATTGCTCTTTCAGATAAGCTACTTTTTAAATTTTGGGTTTTGGAGAGTGAATTTATACTATTTTGGCTATTTACAGAGAACCTTACCTGGCGACTTATTGGTGGTTTTGTGGTGGTAGGTCACAATTATAAAAACAGTATATTTACCCAGGGTAGCCACTTCAGTTCCGATAACTATTCTCCAGCAGGACGGCTATCATCTTTACCCCCACTTAAGCTGGGCTACCTATATAGGTGCTCAAGCATTCAAGGAATTTCTTCCTACCTGGTACGCATTCACCACACCTGGATTGAGTGCAGTACAATGTGGGTAAATTTCTTGTTTAAGAAAACATGCCAAGACTAGGAATCGAACCCACGTCCCTCTGATCCAAAGACGAGATTCATAACCACGATGCCCACACAAATCATGAATTCTCCAATTTCACTGGACGATCATTAACAGGAAAACACCTGAATTCCTAGCTTGCGATCAGACATGTATGAATTCTTGATATTCATAAGGAGGCGGCGTACCTCAGTCAATAGAGCGGCTGTTTTTGGATAAGATTCTAAATCTCAAAGTTAGGGGTCGAGTCCCACTCATGCCGAAACATATGACTAACAAAAAATCTGCTGCTATAATAATAGGCGCTCATGCATAAATAAGGAACTGATACTGCCGGGTACCCATTCACCTCACCTGGGTTGAGCGCAGCACATTGTGGATAAATTTCTTGCTGAAGGAAAATACTGCAATGGTTTTGCTCTAGGTGTGAATTCGGTTTGGAAAATACTCCATGCATCGGAAAGGATGCAAAAGTTGGTCTCGTGGATAGGCAAGCAACAACCTATGCTTGTTAATGTCAGTTCACTATTCGAGTATTCGTGAAAGAGCAGGCTGTTCAACCGGCGCATTGAACCATCAGGTACCAAGCGGTACCCCTGAGGCATTCACATCCAGTAGGACCCTGCATTGTATCCACACAGTGCCTGTTTGGTTCGTACTTGGGGGCCTTAGGCAGTATACCCAAAGAACTTATGCATATTAAATCAGAAAAAATATTTGTAAAGTGCCCAAGATTACTATTAATAAAAAAAAACAGCAGTTTGAGGCCAGGTATGTATAAAGTAAGTATTTTGGTGAAGAAAGTAGTACTTTGAAATACCATATAACACATATAACTGAATTTCTCGAAATCAGTATTTTGCATGAAACCATGCATTAGTATTCTTCTCAGTTTTCAGTATGTACATCACAAACACTACCATAATTTTGTTTCATGGCCTTTATGAACAGGGAACTACAAGGGGCCAGACTTGACTGGCATTCATGCTATTTTCTGGTTCCTTTTGCATGAAACCGCGCATTAGTATTCATCACAGTTTCCAGTATTAAAAGTGAATTACAAATACTACCATAATATTGTTGCAATGGCCTTTATGAACAGGGAATTACAAGGGGCCAGACTTGAGTAGCATTCAAGCTATTTTCTGGTTCGCATTATCCTTGCTTTTCTTTGTATTCGTAACTAATTGGCTATAAACTTGTAAAATGGTTATTATCATTTCATTGGATAATAATTTTTTTTATTCATTCAATTATTGATATTCTTACATTTCCCTGGTAAATCCAAGATGACTGGTTCGGCAGGAGGAAGCTCGTGGGTGACTTCAGAACGACGCGTTTACCGTCCGGTGAATCAGCATCATGCATGAAGGTATCAACTGGTATCGGTCCAATGGTACATTTATCAGTCCCGTACTCAAACCTATAAGAGAGACCTGTTAAGAAGAGAAACCAGGGTCCCTTAACACAAAGGTTAGCAATTGATCGTACGCTTGATTTTTACGACTGATTGTACATTGTAGTCAATGGAATCAATCGTAGAAAAATGTTCTATTAAAGATCATTGCTAAGCTTTGTGTTACGGGCCCCAGTTTGAGGACTTATTTTTTATTAATCGCCCGTCGCCTCATGTATTTGCTATGTTGGTCTTTGATATTACCTGCATTGAAATCATGGACTTCTCGGATCGCCGTGGCATTCTGTGACGAGTTCCCAATAGGTTCATGGACCAAGGCAAACATATTAGCAGGGAAGCTGTAGAACTCCTGTAAATGAAATGAAAATTGAAAAATTGAAATTGAAGTAAAAACAAAATGAAGATAATTTTTCGAAGGATATATAAGAGGACATGCCAATAGGTTCATGGACTATTGCAAGCATATTAGCAGAAAAGGTGTAGTACTCCAGAAAATATGATTGCATATGTTTGAAAATGAAAATTGAAAAATTGAAATTGAAAAAGGAAACATGGAAAAGGAGACAATATTCAAAGGATATTCAATAATGGAATTCAGTGATGACTTGCCAATCAGTTTGTGGACTATGGCAAACATAATAGAAGGAAAGCTGTAATATTCCCCATAAAATTGAAAATAATTGAAAATAAATATTGAAAAAGAAATCAAGAAAATTGCAACAATTTTCACTAGATATTTGAAATAAGAATGATGGAATTCAGTTAGGACTTGCCAATTGATTCATGGACAAAAGCAAGAAAATTTGTTGTACTCCTGATAATAACATTGAAAATAAAAATTTAAAACTTGAAATGTAAGAAAGGAATTAAGACAAATTTCAAGTTATTTTAATAAAATTGGAATGATGACATTCCAATTTCAATGTGACGAGAAAATAGGGTCATGGAGAATAGCAAGCACTGGCTGAAAAGCTGTAGTATTCCTAATCATACAAACACAATTGAAAATAAAATTGGAAAATTCGAAATAAAAGAAAAAGAGCCAAGAAAATTTTTGAGATGGACAATTTTTCATTGGATATTATAAATTGCAAACTTAAAAATAATTCAAACTGAAACTAAACATTTGAAACAGTATACGATATTTAAAATTTACAATACATAATAAACTTAACTGCAGGAAATTTCAACTATTGTCAATAAATAATAGTGCTATTAATAACAAAAGGAGCTACATGTATAATTTCGATCTACGATTACTGAGGTTGCAGACATCACCATGGACATCTTAAAGGGGAAGTTCACCCTGACGAAAACTTTTTTTTTTAAATAGCAGAAAAAACTAATAAAGATTCTGCTGAAGGTTCAAGAAAAATCCACTGAAGATTAAGAAAGTTATTAGAATTTCAAGTTTTTTTACTTGTGACGTCATAAACAAGCAGCTGCCCCATACGTCATGTAATATAAAATGCATAAATTTAATTTTTAATGGTTCGTGATATATTATTTTTTATTTTCTTTTTTAGGAACGGGTGTGAAAATGACAAACGTATGTAGGAAAGCTGCTCGCTTATACATCACAAATCAAATAATTAAAATTCTAATATTAAACTTGTTTATTCTTTGATGGATTTTCCTCAAACTTTCGGCAACTTCTTTCATTATCTTTTGTGCTATTTTTACAGTAAACTTTTTGTCAGGGTGAACTTACCCTTTAAAATAAAGCAAAACTGATAATTTAATTTTCTACAGTTAAGCTGTAAGACATACCAGTGCCAAATTTTTCCAATTGATCAAACTGAATAAATCATTTTAAGATTCTGGGTCCCGTAACACTAAAGGCCCTGTTCCACGATGCCGATTTGGCAACGATTAAATTGACAAACTTTCAGATCGGGCAGGATCGGGGGAAAATGAGCCATTTTACCGGTAGTCAGTGAAAAATAATTTGCAGTTAAGTTTTCTAAAAGATATGGGGACTTCAGTACGTCCACGTGCCGCTGTTAGTACGCCAGTAAAGACCTGATTACGCTCGTCCCACGACTGCACGCCATGTTGCTTACGCTTTTCAAGCTTCTCCCTCGATTCAAAATGGGCGTTTTCTGATCGGCAAGATCAGCATGAAATTTTGAACATGTTCAGCCGCTCATGCCGACCTGAACAAAATGCCGGCTGTTACCTCCGGCGTAATCACAACGTTGTTAACACTCCTCCTGATTCCTACATGTATCCCGCTCTCCGCAGATCTAATAATCCGAATGGATCGGGTTTTCAGATCGTGATAGTGAATATATATATATTCATATTCAGCGTAAAACACTGGTTTAGAAGCACTTTATGAAAATTTCTCCTTCTCCAAGTAGCACCTAGCTCAATTATAACCTGGACTAATTGTACCCTTATACATTGTGGTCAATGCAATCAATCGTAAAAAGCTTTGTGTTACGGGTCCCTGTACTCACCCTTGAAAAATGTATCCAATTATAACCTGGTGTCATGGATTCCAAGCTCACCCCAAACACGGAAGGGAAATCCGGGAACTTCTTTGTCCTATTATACCCTTCACAAAGTACACCTAGTGGTGGCTAAAAGAACATAAAAACAGCATTAGATAGATGTGTATTATTTCCTGTATATGTTGTTATATTCATACGAAATTGCAAACTCACAATGACTTTTGTTGAGTATTTTAAGAAAATTGAATTTGAAAATTGAAGAAAATAAATTAGAATCGTATTTAAAGTAGGGTAAAACTGTAGTTGGTAGCAAGCAAACAGTTTTTATAGAATTTTTAAAAGTTATAATTTCATCGGAGATATAGATCAACATATGTGTGTAGTGTGTTTACATGTACATATACATACATGTATGTAAACTAAACTCTGTGAATGATAGAATTTACATTGAAAAAGCCAATACACCTTGCCAACACAGAAACCCATGTCTGGGCACATGTATTATTATCTTGTTGAGAAAAGATAGCTTTCGATGTGCAGTTTTACATTTTCTGCAAAGGAGCATTTGCCACATGCATCCTTATGATCATTTTATTGGATTCTCATTTTGACATCTTTACCACAAATACATAAGTTGCAGAGCTGGGGGGAGGTGGAGCTTCTGCACTCCCCCCCCCCCCCCTTTCACTAAACGGTGTGTAAAAACGTAACAAGTGGTATGCCTCTGGCAGTCTCACCTGCATCACGAAATTCAATATAGCAGCAGTGCTGACTTTGAAAACTACTATAGAATAGTTATTCACAAAAAACACCATTCATATAATTATACAATACTACGTTCATTGACATTTGACCTTGATTATGTGACCTAAAACTTGTCAGTGATACTTGATTACTCTTATGTCCAAGTTTTATGAACTAGACCAATATAAGTTATGATGGTAATTCAACAAATACCCCCAATTTGGCCAAAGTTCATTGACCCTAAATGACCTTTGACCTTAATCATGTGACCTGAAACTTGCACAGGATGTTCAGTGATACTTGATTACTCTTATGTGCAAGTTTCATGAATCAGATCCATAAACTTTCAAAGTTATGATGGTAATTCAACAGAAACCCCCAATTTGGCCAAAGTTCATTGACCCTAACTGACCTTTGACCTTGGTCATATGACTTGAAACTCAGGCAGAATGTTTAGTAATACTTGATTAACCTTATGGCTAAGTTTCAGGAACTAGGTCCATATACTTTTTAATTTATGCTGTCATTTCAAAAACTTAACCTTAGGTTAAGATTTTGATGCTGATTCCCCCAACATGGTCTAAGTTCATTGACCCTAAATGACCTTTGACCTTGGTCATATGACTTGAAACTCAGGCAGAATGTTAAGTAATACTTGATTAACCTTATGGCTAAGTTTCAGGAACTAGGTCCATATACTTTTTAAGTTATACTGTCATTTCAAAAAACTTAACCTTCGGTTAAGATTTGGTGTTGACGCCGTCGCAGTCGGAAAAGCGGCGCCTATAGTCTCACTCTGCTATGCAGGTGAGACAAAAATGATCATCTGAGTGTTGCCCATGAACTGGAATTTATAACATTCAAATGCCAATTCCAGTATATTTTTGACAATTACTGTATGAAAGAAATACATGCCATTGTATAAGAGCAAAACAGCATAAATTTTGTTGAAATTGGAAGGTATTGGAAAATAAAAGCATTCAAATGTTTCATCAGAAAACAAGAGTGATGCCTGTGCAATATAAAGGAAGTGTCATGGTTCGGTGGTTCAGACTCTTGCCTTTCAAATAGGAGGAAGGGGTTCAAATCCTAGTCATGAATGGCAGCCTCTCAGTCAATAAGAATTGTGAATATGCAATCAACCGTGAATTGTTGAATGGGTAGGCCTACCCAGCTTTGAATGCTTTAAGCAGGTCTATAGACAGCTCAGCTCCAATTAATGACACTCTATTAGTACAGCACAGTACATGCACTCTATAAATTTGACTTCAGGGGCCCGTAACACAAAGATTAGTGATTGATCGTACACTTGATTTTTACGATTGATTGTACAATGTAGTCAATGGAATCAATTGCAGAAAAATGTTCTACGATCATTGAGCGCTTAGAAACACCTGTATTAAGCGCCCTACAAATGTTATAATTATTATTATTATTATCATTGCTAAGCTTTGTGTTACGGGCCCCAGATCACTGCAACTTACACTGTATGTTATGGCGCCAATAACTGGGGGGGGTTCCAAAGAAGATTTAAAGCGCTTTCAATGGGTTGTGCATTGAACAACTGCCATGTCAATGCATACATATACATTATCTTTTGTTTGTCACACTTGAAGCCCCCCCCCCCCCCCCATTCGAAATTACCTTAGAAAACAGCAACCAAGTCAGATGCTGCACTATGATATAAGCCTACATGTACATGTCTGTACTGAATATGTCATAGCCTCACACTTATTTTGTATTTTTCAAACATCATTTTATAATCTCAATCTTGTCACCAAAGATCTGTCACACAATCCAAGTTTTACATAAAACGGAATACAAGATATTAGAGGAACAAAATTGGCAGGCTTTGCCACAAGGCCAGGATTATTCAGGATTCTATCAATATGGACACTATTAAGGACTGACTGGAATAAAATCCCTTTCTCAATTGTTAATAGCATTTCCCTAGATAAATTTCCTAACAAGTCCAAAAGGTTATTTCACACAAACACAATTGTCAACATCAATTCATTTGAAGAATGATTTAACTGAATTATTTAGTACGAGGAAGTCAAGAGACCAAGCCAGAGGGAGCAGACCCGGGGGGGGGGCACTCGACCAAAAAAGTGGTAGGGGTGTGCCGCGGGCGAGACAAAAACGGGGGCCTTGGAGCGGGCTAATTGTAAAAAGGAGGGTCCTCGGAACGGGCTTCGGAACTACAAATGTTTGTGAAAACGGGGGTCCTTGGAACGGATCGCCAGCGTGTGATGAGTGCGTATATGCATCCCTATGGAATGGGCATGCGTGCATGCAATGCAGCTAGCGCGGCCTCCGCCGGGTGCGCTCGCGCAGAGGCGATGGTCGGACAGCACTCCGCGGCCGCTTTTCACCAAAATTGCAGCTCCTTGTAGCAGATCAATGCGACCGGAACGGCGTAATGAAAACTATGCGAATCTATGGAGCGGATTTCTTTCTTCTTTTTTCTCGATAAGAAGAAAATGCTATGCTTTGGAGCGGCTTTCTTTGTTCTTTTTCTCAATAAGACAAAAATGCTATGCCTTGGAACAGAAATTTGAGTGTAAAAATGGGGGTCCCCTCCGCGGCACATACCCACTATGCATTATATACTGAGTGCCCCCCCCCCGGGGGAGCAGATAGAGCGACTGAGGGGGGAGGAACGTGGGTAGGTGTGGGAGGTGGCCAAGGTAGGGAGCTTTTGCATTTTTTTGGACTTACAACAATTGTGCAATCTGGTGCATACCTTGAGAGAAAATTCAGCCTCAGGAATTACTGGGTGTGCTAGAATACAGAAATGGATTAATAATAATTGACTAATATATGCACCCAAACCCATACTCACATAATCCCCAAATCTGAATGTCATTTTTTTTATGGGAAAATAACTTTAAAAACTGGACAATTCAATTAAAAACTGAACGATTGGCAACACTGCGGTGACACAGTGCACTACGCTTTCCATAATACATGTAGCTTGGATATATGTGTCACCGAGTGACACTTTGCAGACTCGGCAATCGTTTCCTTATGAAGCAATGGGGTATTAGAAATTATTCTAGAGAAAAAAATCCAGTGGAAGAGTTTTATCTGTAGGGAATAAAAAAAAAAATGCATTGCCCCAATGAATAAGGTTGTCTTCTCTGGGCGTGCCTACTGGAACTCTCTGCCTCAAGATTTCAAAGAATCCCCCAATGTAAATATTTTTAAACGCAAACTGAAAAAAATGTTAATTCTGCAATACTCCTTGCAAACAGGTCAAGCTGAATTACTAATTTAATTATACTCGACTTTTGTGTAAATGCGTATTATATGCGCTCATATTATATACATAGTCATGTATATTATTCGTTTAATTATTTTCTTCTTAAAATTGCAATTAGCCAAAGTACCTGCTCCTGCTGCCCGCCTTCTTCTTTGTTTCTACTTAGTGTACTGCACTCCTCTGTCCCTCCTGTCTTCCCCCCTCACCTCCCCCCTCTCTTATAATATTGTAAAACGTAATTTTTTTTCTCACACGATCCATCAGTTACGTTTTTGTCAAGTGCACAAAAATTGTTTGTATTTATTTTTAAACAAAATTATTATTGAGACCCAATATTTATTTGTTGTAATTTTGTAATGTAACTAAGATAGGTACTTGTCTCTTGTACAAGCTTTGCTTTTTTTCGGCAAGTCCCTCCGTTTTACTTTTAAATACAAATGTCATTTGAGATATCTTTATTTACTGAATTGTGTTCCTTCAATCTATGATTATGTAATATATATCATATTTTGTCTTGTAGTATTTTCGACCTTGTTATGTTATGTTTATCATATTATGTACAATTGTGAAACGGAAACAAATAAATCAAATCAAATCGAATCAAGGTTTTGAGAATATTTTTGAGTAATATGCAGAGATGCCAACCTAAAGGGATGGTTGCCAGGAATATTTACCATATTTGTCAGGAACAAATGGGAGTTTCTCAGGAACATCCCGCGAAGTAGCATCGTTTATACGCTCAACCACCCAATCGCCATTGACATTGTGCATGCATGAACCGCGGCTTGCACTCCGCACTTCGCTGTGTATTCAGCAGCAGCGCGCGGAGGCGCTTGCAATAGAAATCTCAGTAGAGAAACTCCCGTTGGTTTACCGTTGGCCACACACACGCTGCATGCACGATACATGTATACACAATACACGCATATACATGCACAATACACAATACACGCATACACATGCACAGCAAAGCAATACACAATACACATGTATTGTAGTTGTTTTTTCCGTAACCTTTTTATTGTTGCCGTAACACCGTAATTGGAGGAATAAAATCGGAACAAATACGGCGAATCCGTAACGGTTGGCATCTCTGAATATGGGTTGCAATAGGGGCAAAATTACCCATGGGGCTGCATTGTGTCCACTCACCATGACATTACAGAAAGAATTCATGTAATAATCCTGACAGGTCATTCCAGACCTGTTTATTCATGTACCTATGCCACAATCATGTTACCCGAGTCTCTTCAAGATTATTTTTAAAATGAATAATTTGTATCACTCATATCAAAATAGATTGTTAACAGTTACCATCCTCCTTTGCCATGCATAGCTTTAACCCTCAATCTCCCGGGGTATTTTGATTCTTGTCATTCCCGGGGGGGGGGGGGGCCATTATGGCCCCCCCTTAAGATCTCGGCCGCTGATCGCTCGAGCGACGCAAAAATTTGCACGCTGGTTGTGTGCGATGTAATCTACAAGGCTGTATGGTAAAATTTTCCAAAATATTGAGATTTTATTTTATATGAATTAATTATGCTAATTTATGCATAAATCATACTTTTTGCTCTAATTCACTAAATAAAGCTCCTAGAATGCTAATTTTTGGTTAAAATATTCTTTGTAGCATTCTTAACAATCGCAATTAAAAAAAACTTCAGTTTGGAAATCAATTTCTTATGTATTTTATTGTTTTATGAATTTCTTATGTATTTCCTTGTTTTTTTTGCTTTTTGTTTTTTTATTGTTTTTTCAATGGAAATCGTTCCAGACTTAATTCTGATCATAAGCAAGGCAAAATTAATTAAATTCAATCAGTAAAAGTAGAAATAATGATACATTTATGAATTTTGGCTAAATACACAATTTGCATTGGATTTGTACATGAAATCACGTTTGTGAGCAATTTTGGGTCTGACATGCACTTACATAATGTTGCGTAATGTCGTAACCGCGTATCCGGTCGTCACAAATTTGGTCTCAAAATTTGCGCGAGACTTGAAAGTAAAAGGTCAGTGAGCGGCGAGGTCAAAAAAATTTGCGCAGCGGATATATCGCGAAAATTGTCGAGGGGGGGCCATTATGGCCCCCCGCCCCCGGGAGAATTAGGGTTAAACTAGACGATCTGTTTCTATTTTGGACCACTCTTTTGGAACTCATAACCTAATTCTGTTAAATTATCTATATCTCTAAATCAGTTTAAGCATGCATGTTTCCGAAACAAAGCGCTTCTAAACACGGCTTTCCATGTATTTTAATGATTTGTTTTCACCCCATCTCTCTCTCTATTTCTTAGACTTATTTTTAATGTTATGATTATATTGTAATTGTTCATTTCACATGTATTAATGATTTATTGTTACAATGGGGCCAATTTATACAAGCAGTTGTGCTTTCTTTGACCCCTGCACATGTAATATATCTCTTTTTAAAATGTCAATGATTTGTCATATATTTTTAGCTTTGGAAATAAATTTGAATTTGAGATACATGTACATGTAATGTACATGCATATTGACAACTTGCCAAATCTGATTATATCACTCTGTTATGTATCATCATCATGCTAATCAGTGAGCGAACACACACAATACTTCTTTAGAAATGCATCCAACGCACGTCCACAATGCATGTAGCCTCGCCTTGAGACATGTAGTCTGCAGGCACAGACCCTGATTGAAACTTTGATCAACAAGTGGGTCTCTTCGCACAGGACTAGCACATGTAAAACTGGCGCGAACATCCACTGCTGAATACTTCGCACCGCTAAAACAACAATAAATAATATGCTGTACATGTACGAAGGTCTTCTTTACACATGTCATTGTAAACTGCACCCTCAGACCGGTTAACTCAAGTGAAGGGTTTGCGCAGCAGACTACATAGAGATAGCCCTAGATAGAGTACGATTGCAAAACAAGGAATCGGTGGTTAATCCCAATACAATAAGTAATAAAAGCAGAATTAATATACGGTAATAGCTGGTGCTACCCCAAGAAGGGTGGGGGAGTTACACCTTTCATAATGTTTACAAGGAAAAAGAAAATTATGTAATTCAGCAATCCCTTGTCATATTGACCAAGTTGAGATCTCATGTAAGCTAAATCGTTAATTTAATGAGACAAATATAGAAGAGAAATCTGAGGCTACATGGCAGCACAATGTATAACCTAGAGTAAGGTTGCCGAGGCAGGTGGGGGAGGGGCAACAGGAGGAAGTTTTTCAAGGTTTTTCCTTATCAAAATTTCTTGCAATATTCTATTCCCACAAATGTGAAGAACATGATCTGAAGATATGAACTTCATAGCATTTGTTTAATATAGATAGATCCAATTTAACTTGCATAATAGTTGGAAACCTATGTATTGATGTATTACTGATTTATACGACATACAGTTATGAGTGTTTTGTTTATGTTATCATTGTATATATTTTAAGACAAAATATTCATGCCATATGAATGAAGTTTGTTAATAATAAATTCAAAATTCATGCAAATTTGTACAAAGGGATTATTTTGAGAAAATCAAGATTGAAATTTGTTATTTTACTGTCTACATGTATGTAACCATTGACCACTATAGCATTTTTTTTAATTAAATACTGATGAATTTTGCCCAATTTGACCCTGTATCCCAAATTACATCGCCTAACAGGCGATCATAATAGTGCTTTCTCCCACCCCCCCCCCCCCCCTCCCCCAAGGATAAATGGCACAATACATGTAACTTCATTACTGATTTTAATACAATGTATGTAGCTAAAAAGCTGTTCAGTGCTGCATGAATGATTCACATTAATCCTGCCACCCCCCCCCCTCCCTCCATTCATCATGCCTGGGTTGACTGCAGTACAATGTGGATAATTTATTGTGGAAGACGGAGTCAAAACCACTAGACCATGTCAATGTTCCATATTACACCTATGTAACTTTACTGTTCCAGACATTAAGGCCCGTATTCTGAAGTCGGGTTTAAGTTAAACTCAGGTTTAAAGTTGTGGTTTAAGTATGGATGGCAAATTGTTACCTAAATCAATAACAGTAGAGATATCATATTTCAGCTAATTTGGTTCTTAAATCATTCATAATTATCCAGGAAGTATAAATAGATAATTGTCTTCACCATCAATGAATCAGGAAAGAGCAGAATAAACATAAGAAATGTACAACTTAATAAAAAATTTGATACTTTTGGCTTCCCATACTTAAACCGCAACTTTAAACCTGAGTTTAAGTTAAACCCAACTTCAGAATACAGGCCTAAGGCTATATCGTACGCATGATAGAAGCAGATCTGCTTTTTTGTTGTTGTTAGAATATGCTCTTCCTTTCTCAACAACATCCCTGTATGGTGGCAAGCTTGATACCCTTCCCATAACAGTATGTTTTGCTATTCCTAAATAAAAGCCGATAATGTTGAAGGAAATTACTACACACTCTAAATTGGCAATGCAATGAAAATAACAAATTCATCGTTTAAAAATGCAAATTGGTAACTTTTCAATATGAATCAATTCTATTGATTCATCATAAATTTAGAAATATGTTCTATCCATACTTTATTATTTTTTTTTTTTATGAAAACGAAAAGAACATGTTTGATTGTTGCCAATTTGAGGAGCAAAAAAGGGACTCATTTTGAACTTGTTCCTTTAAGGCTTCAACTGAGACTCAACCCATTACAGAATGGGTGACAGAAAAAGTGTTGCTGAAAATGTCACTCTAGAGAGCTCTACAGCATTAGGTGGGCATTCGATATTTAAGCTGATTGTTATTTACCAGTGACTTTCTGGTTATCATTTCTTGTGGTAAATAATACACACCAGATTTCCATAGGGCTTTGGCGTTGATTTAGTTCCTGAGAAAGGGTCAACAATCGTTCATAAAGTCGCTTGTAACTTAAGAACAGCTTTATGCAACACCTTATAACAACAATAGGCATTTATATACAGGGGGTGTGAGTGGTCACAAATAAAAAGATCTGAAAAAAGCTGAGGAGTGTTGAAAAAGTCTGAAATAGAAAGAGCTCTCATACTTTTTGTACAGAGGAAGGCCCAAAATAAGCTGAAATTAAGCTGAAAAAAAAAATCTGAAATCAGATAAAAATCTGAACTCTCACATCCCTGTATATAGCGCCATCTATCTAGAAATATTCTATTCCGAGGTGCGTTGTTATTATTATCATTACCCCGGCTTTAGCTTGAGCTGCATTTCGGCATTCAATGAATTAATCCTGCCGGGTACCCATTTACCTCACCTGGGTTGAGTGCAGCACAATGTGGATAAATTTCTTGCTGAAGGAAATTACGCCATGGCTGGGATTCTAACCCACGGCCCTCTGTTTCAAAGTCAGAAGACTAATCCACTGGGCCACAATCAAAAGTCCTCACGAGTAAATGCAAAAAATTTAGTGTCTCACCTCAAAGGCTCTTTCCAAGGTTATAGGACCTGGCTCAACTTCTAGATATTCATAATTGTGATAGAAATTGTACATTTGCTGCGTTGTTCTGTTTACAGCTGTCAGAAATAAAACATAATAAACAATATCAGAACAGGAATGCAAAGGTTGCACATCATTATTCAATACATCCATAACTGCTAAATAGTAGACTTGTTAAGAGGTTGAACGCTGCATTTTTTAGTACAAATGTCCCACTTGGCACAAATGTTCCTTGAGTCAAAAGAAAAAGATTCATCCAAAGAGACACGCTGTATCTATGCAAATAAGCAAGTAATTTGCATAAATTTGCATATTATGTCGATATAGTAAAAACAAGTATTTCAGAATATATATTTTAAACAGAACTGCCCTAAAATTGGAAATAAAGACTTAGGGTAAGAAAGGGAAGAAAATTGTCATAAAATAATTGGGATATCCTTGTTTATTATTACCTAATTTACATAAATTATGCAAATTATAATTTAAAACAGAGTATTTTTTCATGAATCCTGAACTGCTTTTAAAAAACAGCAACTAATACACAATGTCAACATTCTACATGAAAGAGAATATATTAGCGAAAACATCGATATGCTTCATGACAGTATTAGTGTCTTAATTTGCTTAGAAAGATGGCAAATATGTCAAAATGTATGACGTGATATTGCGCTAAAACGAGACCAAAACAACCTCTATGTCACAGTCACACTCACGAATCGGACAATAAAGCGATCAATGGTATGTCATTCGAGATAACACAATCTCAACACAATAGCTTCCATCGGCTTCTCGTATCGCTTTTGTTGGTGTGTCTGCCACACCGTAATCTATGATACATACGGACAAAATGCATTTCGGTATCGGTAAAACACTATTAATTTTGTTTTATTTGTTTCTAATTTGTTTCTCTTGGAAAATTTACAGGAGACATTGCTTTGCAGGTTACTGCTTTAATGAAACTCTGGCACATGAATCATGACGAATGTATCCTACCTCAATCCATATTTTAACTTTATTAAAATATATATCTTTTTGGAGACCCCGAGGTGGCAAAACTGCATCCCCCTGCATTCCCGCCACAAAACCAGTTTGACTTGTATAATCGATTTGGAAAAGACAGATGTATGAGACATCAGTCAACATGTTTCCTGAAGAAAGTTTTTTTTTTGTTTATTTAAGCCTACGCCCACGGGAGCCCTCCAAATTTACCCCATACCCTCTCCGTATTTCGACTTTAAATAAAAAAATATCGTGTTTTAAAACCATCGGCAAGGCAAATTGCGTTTTTTGGTATAATAAAGCAACTTTTATATCTATATTTTTATATTCTTTGCAACTCCTCTTGAAAAAAAAAACATAGAAGGCATTGTTTTATATCTCTTAAAATAAGTTCGTGTACATGACGGTGGCCTGTCGAAGTTGCCCAACCGTTTATTTTGTTTCGACAATATATATTTAGAATATCGTCTAAATGAAACCCTCATCTGGAAAAGGGCACTTATTAAAGGCAGCATCTACATTATATAGAGGAGGCCCTGGCACTGGGAAGAGGGGGCTGAAGCTTGTTAAATTTCTTCGGACCAAAATTTTACATTGAAACTTTTTTGCTTTTCAAATTAACATCAAGAAATTTAACAAGCAAATAAACAAAATGGATTGCACTACAAATGAAGGTTTTTTTTTAAGTAACGTTTCTTTTTTTCGTTTTGTCACATCTGCCGGAATTCCAGGGGGTGCTGTCTATGGAGAATAACACACGCAGCACAGCCCCCCCCCCCCCTTCAGAAAAATCTTGTGGGTGCTTCAGCCCCCGCTTCCAAGTACCAGGGCCTCCTCTATATAATGTAGATGCTGCCTTTAATAAGTGCCCTTTTCCAGATGAGGGCTTCATTTAGACGATATTCTAAATATATATTGTCAAAACAAAATAAAGGGTTGGGCAACTTCGACAGGCCACCGTCATGTACACGAACTTATTTTATGCGATATAAAACAATGCCTTCTATGTTTTTTTTTTCAAGAGGAGAAAGTAAAGAGGCTTTACTGTGTGTAGTAGAAATGTATCTTTCTTCCGAATGGACTCTAAAAATATTTAAATTTAACATAGAGTGGAATCAATAAAGGGGTATTTTAGAGCTTACGTGTGGCTTTTCTTCAATGTACCACAGCTCTTCTACATGTCAATTGTAGAGTATTTTCACCTCAATCTATTCCAAGATATGAGTTCTAAAGACAATAAACTATTTTTGAATACATAAAACCAAAAGGGGAAAGGGTATCCTAGGCATGCTCCTGTTGGGTTATAGCCTTTACTGTGCTAGAGCATTATTACAAACTGCAAAACAACAACAACAATAATAATAATAATAACAATAATAATAATAATAATAATAATATTAATGATAATAATAATATTAATATAGATAAATATGAAATATAGATATAAAAGTTGCTTTATTATACCAAAAACGCAATTTGCCTTGCCGGTGGCTTTAAAACACGATATTTTTTTGTTATTTAGTGTCGAAATACAGAGAGGGGATGGGGTAAATTCGGAGGGCTCCCATGGACGTAGGCTTAAATAAAAAAAAAACAATTTTCTGGAAACATGTTAACTGATGTCTCATACATCTGTCTTTTCCAAGTCGATAATACAAGTCAAACTGGTTTTGTAAAGTAGCGGGAATGCCGCGGGGAATGCAGTTTTGCCACTTTAGGGTCTCCAAAAGATATATATTTTAACAAAGTTAAAATATGGATTGAGGTGGGGTACATTCGTCATGATTCATGTGCCAGAGCTTCATTAAAGCAGTAACCTGCAAAGCAATGTCTCCTGTAAATTTTCCAAGAGAAACAAATTAGAAACAAATAAAACAAAATTAATAGTGTTTTACCGATACCGAAATGCATTTTGCCCGTATATACCATAGATTACGGTGTGGCAGACACACCAACAAAAGCGATACGAGAAGCCGATGGAAGCTATTGTGTTGAGATTGTGTTATCTCGAATGACATACCATTGATCGCTTTATTGTCCGATTCGTGAGTGTGACTGTGACATAGAGGTTGTTTTGGTCTCGTTTTAGCGCAATATCACGTCATACATTTTGACATATTTGCCCTCTTTCTAAGCAAATTAAGACACTAATACTGCCATGAAGCATATCGATGTTTTCGCTAATATATTCTCTTTCATGTAGAATGTTGACATTGTGTATTAATTGCTGTTATTTATAAAACAGTTCAGGATTCATGAAAAAATACTTTGTTTTAAATTATAATTTGCATAATTTATGTAAATTAGGTAATAATAAACAAGGATATCCCAATTATTTTTTGACAATTTTCTTCCCTTTCTTACCCTAAGTCTTTATTTCCAATTTTAGGGCAGTTCTGGTTAAAAATATATTCTGAAATACTTTTTTTTACTATATCGATATAATATGCAAATTTATGCAAATTACTTGCTTATTTGCATAGATACAGCGTGTCTCTTTGGATGAATCCTTTTCTTTTGACTCAAGGAACATTTGTGCCAAGTGGGACATTTGTACTCAAAAATGCAGCGTTCACCCCTTTTTTTGCAGTTAACAAGTCTACTAAAAGCCAAACAACGTATCAACATACATGTACCATTTATGATATCACATCATATGTCACTGGGAAGTTAAAATTTTGTCTGTCAAAACAATTTTTTTTTTTAATTATAAAATATTACAATGTCATGTGGAACCATTTTTTACCTAGAAAGAGTTCTACATGTACATGTAGACAAAAGGAGACTGTTTTCAGACAATATGAAGTTGCAAACATTACCATTTCTAAAATACATTTTATTTTTAGCTGCCCTCATTTTTTTAGATATGTGTCAACAACACAGGGACAAATAATAGCTTTATGCAGGCAGAGTCATTTCAAATTTTTATTTAGAAAAATAACAAGCTTGTTACAAGCGACTAAAATTAACTGAGGGAGGGGGGAAGCAAATAACCTTCCCAAAAGTTTAGTTAAATTTCATGTTTCATGTTTCACATGAACTCAAGTCAAATATTAAATGGATGATTGCTCTACAATATTGTTTGCTAGGGCTTACACAACATGAATAAACGATTGCATCTCTCCATCTAGGTGCACTGTATTAAATACATATTTGATGTACAGACATCAAATTTACCTGATCCATTAATTGTTGCTCTTAGAGGAATGGCATTAGCCCCCGATTGAAGATGAAAACTGGCATTGGAGAAGTAGAAATCAAGTCGGAACGTAATATTGGCCCCGGGGGCATAGACGCAACGCTGCCAGTGGTTAGCAGGAATACCCCGCACCGTCGTCATGCCCATGTAGGTTTCGTTGTATTCCTCGCCAAACCTGAAGACAGCGTTGGTGCCGTTGATATGGCCACTCCCGTTCTCAACGTGGAAGCCAAACAAGCTGAAGCGAGAAAAGCCGCTGACCCTGCAGCTGGAAGTACCTGCCAGAGACAAGGAGAGAGATGCAACTTTAATATGCAGTGCTTAGAATCATCTGTATTAAGCGCATGCTGCATATTATTATTATCATTGTTATCAATATATAAGCTGATATCTTAAAGTGATTGGTTAACATTGGTTTGACTTTTAAAAAATCTGAGCTCGAAGGTCACACTTGTCACCTGTGTCTGTGATATGTAACAAAAATGAAGCCCAGAAAAAATTGCGTTCGAAAATAATTATTCAGTGCTTCAAAAATTGAAATATAAAGTGACCGGAAACACCATCTTAATTTCATCCCATACACTTATGTGTACTATTTAGGCGTCTATAAGACGCCTATTTACAAAATCTGGATTTGCCTTGTAGGTTTAGCTTTTCATTCTCAATAATGGTTGTTTTCAGGGTTTATTAGTTCTAATACATGCACTTATACACATGTTTCATCTTGGTTTGAGAATTTTTTAAAATCGGCTGCTCACAAAGTTAAACAATACCTTTAAGCTATTTTTAGTACCTCAATCTACATCCTACACCTTTCACACTATTGAACCTTCTTACTGAAAATGTTTCACAAAACTTTTAGCCTGATTAAATATCGGTGAGACGACATTTGCTCCTGCGACAATTGCTCCGGGCTTAATTTTGTCTAAGATGTAGGGTTAGGGTCGCAATAGGGTTTATATTAGGTTTAGGATAGGGTAGTGTTAAACCCAGGGTTGAAGTTGCTCATTCCATTAGTGCGGAATCAAGAGCAGAGCAATTGTCGCCGGAGCAATTGTCGCCAGAACAAATGTCATGGAACCTAATTATCGTCCATAAATTACAAGTTTAAGAGTCTTCTCTCTGCAGCCTTGAAAAAAGGCAATTTTTGGCATTATCTCACAAATTCAATGATTGGATATCTGAAAGCTTACAAAGATTATATCCTGAAATTTGAAGCCAATTCCTTGCTTGGGAAGAGGTTAACCCGTTGACAACTGGAGCCGCGTTATACCTGTACAAAGTTTATGCGAATGACAGAATTCAGCATTCTACAGGTTAAGAAATAAATGCTGACTTTTTTTTGATTGGGCACCAAATCAAAATAAATTTCAAGGTAAACTCACAAAGTTATACCCCCAGGCCCCCAAAACACAAATGTCTATTTTGTGTACTCCACTTCATAACTGTGAGGGAATTCAATAGTGAAATGCACTAAATAGGGGATACTCAAAATAAGCATTCACGTATAAAGCTCTTCATGATGAAAAAATTTACAATTGAAGGCAATAACCCAATCCTGAAAATTTGAATGACATCTTAAATCATGATTCACACGAATGAAGATATTAATTTGCTGTTTTATCAGGTACACAGAAATTTAAATGCTGATTTTTTTTTCTGATTTACTATACAGATAATGGAGAGAAGACTTTCAAAGGGGGATTAATCCTAGAGCTACACAATTAAATTTCCTGGTTCAATGGTCAAGGGAAATGTATTCAGGGGGAATCTAAAGGGAGGACATGTGCTCTCAAGACACAAGTAAATTGAACATACATGTATCTGGGCTCTTGGAGGTATACCCTTTAAATTCCTGAGACACTTTTCACTCTACATTACCCTACACTAACCTGTGGCGTCATCTGTTGTGACTTGAAGAGTCTGGTTGCGAGCATAGTCGTAGGTGGTGTAATGTGTCTGTCCCCTGGACTTCGAGACGGACGCGCCGCGATTGTTGATTTCATCGTAGAACTCCTCGAGGATGAAGGAGTAGTGCCGGTTCGTGATGGTTGCTTCCACCTTGAGCCGATACTGCGAGGGGAGGGTGGGCAGCGGGGGGCCGTCGTAAGGGTAGGGCTGGTCCGAAGGATCGCAGACGCTCAGGTCGGGGGCCGCATCTACAACGGCGATGATCACCGTGATTAAGGTCACGAGGTGGAAGGTGAAGGATGCCATCATTCCTTGATGGGTGCCTGTCTGCACTTCAAATGGCTGTAAAGAAAAGATGTGCACAGATATACTACAAGGTCCTGTCTTAATACAAAGAGTTACGATTGATCCAATCAACCTGAACTACATGTATATGGAAATCCATCATTGTCATATTTTTTCTACCGTAGGAATTCTTTGTAAACAGAGAGTAGCACACTGTATTTTCAAGAAAAAGATGAATGTTTGAATATAGGCAATTCCAAGCAAAAGCCGACATATTCCAAAAAATTATATTGGCTCTATTTCAAATCTGGATCAAATTTTTCTATCAAAACTCAAATGGAATTTCATATTAAAAGAAAATTTTCATAATATAAGTTCCGGGAAGGGATATAAAATGTCAAATTTGTGGTGCCAGACTAAAAAACAAAGTGTAATGCGACTGACTGGAATTTTTATATCAAAGAAAGAAACTTGAAGTTGCTTCCCAAATTCAAATTATGTCTTATTTGAAACTTAGGGATGCCAGTTGGAATTCATCAGAGGGCCTGAAAATCACCTATAATTAGGAGTGGGCTATACATGGGTCAAAAATACTTTTTTTGTAATTTCAATATGACAACAGTTTTTTTTAATTCCTTGTAATGTATCTCAACATGAAATTACAATATTTTTTGTCTCGGGTCCGAGAAAAAAGTGTGCCGGGCCAAAATCCAAAATGGCCGCCAAAACCCCCTAAAATCACAGTTTTGGCCACAACTTTTTTATTTGGTGGTCAATTTCTCTGGTTTTGGTGTCTATTCATATGTTTTTGGGGCCAGGCAATTTGTTTTTCCTATAATTAGTACTTTTAAACCATTATTTGTAGAGTTAAAAGGTAATTATACCTAAATTTTCCCATTTTTGAAGCCTTTTTTCAGCCAAAAAGTAGGTTTTATCATCCTGGGGTTCTGGTATATTAGATGGTACGAGGTCAACAATAGCAAGCAGCTTCATATAGCTGTATTGCTTTTATTCCTCCACTTTGGGTTTTACGGATATTTGTGAAATATATCTTATTAAATAAAAAAATGTCAATTATCCGTTGGGGCTATACAGTATACATATGCACAATGTACTGTACATACATACTGCACTGCATAAATGCATTGGCCACCATGACAGATAACAAGGCTTGTATAAACTATAGTGTCATAGAAATGAGCTCTCAGGTTTAGAATTAGATGCCTCAGAAATTGAAGATATGTTTTGTCTCAGAAATTGAGGACATGTTTTGTCAAATATGCTAATTCAGGGGGCGGAGAGAGGTAATTTACACTGTAGCTATTCTGGGCCCCGTTGCATAAAAATTTACCATTATCTTAACTTAACTTAATGGTAACTTGCATGCAATCCTTTATTCTGATTGGCTGTTGATCAGCGTTACCATGATACTAGTAGTTACCTGACCCCATAAACATAGGCCAGTTATACACCAGAACCAGGTTTTAAAAAAAGCCTCCAAATGAAGAAGATATGGCTAAAAATGTGATGTACGTATTGGTATAGATACATGTATGTGATATTTACATGTAAGTGTAATTTAATTTGCTGGTTTCACCATGTACATCAGCTGACAAGGAATCAAATTTACAATCTAATTCTAAACCTTTGAAGCTCATTTCTATGACACTATAGTTTATATACAGGCCTTGTCATATGCCATGGTGGTCAATGCATGGATATATGCAGTGTAGTATGTACAGTGCATTGTACACCGTATAGCCCCTATGGATAAATGACATTTTCTTTTATTTGATAAGATATATTTCACAAATATCCGTAAAACCCAAAGTGAAGGAATAAAAGCAATATAGCTACATGAAGCTGCTTGCTATTGTTGACCTGGTACCATCTAATATCCCAGAACCCCAGGATGATAAAACCCACTTTTTGGCTGAAAAAAGGCTACAAAAATGGCAAAATTTAGGTATAATTACTTTAACTCTACAAATAATGGTTTAAAAGTACTAATTATAGGAAAAACAAATTGCCTGCCCCCCAAAACATATGAATAGACACCAAAACCAGAGAAAATGACCACCAAATAAAAAAGTTGTGGCCAAAACTGTGATTTTGGGGGGTTTTGGCGGCCATTTTGCATTTTGGCCCGGCACGCTTTTTTCTCGGACCCGAGACAAAAAATATTGTCATTTCATGTTGAGATAAGGTAAAAGGAACACAAAAAAACTGTTCCCACAGTAAAACCAAAAATCACCCATTTATAGCCCACTCCTACAATAATACAATATTTTGTACACAAAAATGCTAAAACTATGGCCTGAAAATAAATGACCAGAGCCTGAATTCAGGCTATTGCCTGAAAACTGGCATCCCTGGAAACTATATGTAACTGTAAGTCATGTTTTGCAGGTATTGGAATTGGTACAAGTGCTTTGATTTGAAAGAACTATTATAGAGTACTCAGTCACCGTTTTTCCATGTCCTTTTGTGCAATGCGACTGACCAATTTTTGGGATGTCATTGCGTCCATAATGTAGGCCTACAGCATTCAACCTTTTTGTATGTATTATTTTAAAGTCTCATATATATGTCAAGATAAATTGGCAACATAAACCTGACAGAAAGACCCCCCCCCCCCCCTTTAAATCTGACAGCACCAAGTATTAGAAAAAGAGTACATACAAGAGACATGTAAAAGTGTTATGCGATTTACCATGGAATCGCCCACATACATCATATCTAGAAAATATCTTAAACAACCATGCAGAGATGTTGATGTTGCTGGCTTTTCATAATTGTGGTTGATCCGTCGGATCAATCACAACTTTTTGTAAGATGGGACCCTGATTGTGCAAATTAATAATGCCCAAATATCGGACACTTAAGCATAATTGGACCAAAACAAAAATACAATCATTGAATCAAATAAAGATCATGTTTATTTCTGTAGTACAAATGTTGAATATCAATGTCATAAAAAAATAGAATCGAAAAAATTATGGTAAACGGAAATTATTTACTTACTACCAGAAGCTTGTTTTTTGCCAAAAATCGGACGCATTTTCCAAATATCGGACGCATAAAGTTGTGCCCCGCAATCAATTTTGACGATTTAAGTCGCACTCTAGACCCGAAAATAATTGCTTAATTGTTGATAAAATAATTTATTCTAGCTGCGCAAATGCCGATTTTAATTATTTCTATCAATAATTTTGATATAGAAATCGGTAAATAATGATAATTTACTTGCCAATCGGACCTCTTTCGGCTCCGAACATCGGACGTCTTCGCTCAGTTGCGAGCGACTTCGTTCTGAAAACGAGCACGCGTGCATCAACAGCACGCATTTCCAATGCAATCGGCCGATATGTCCAATGTTTGGGATTGTGCCATATTTAGAAGGGGGTCGAATTTCCCGCCGTAAGGAAGCCACGCGGAGGCCATTGCAGATTTTTTTTTATTGCGATAGATTGAACATGTGCGATCTTGGCAGCAGTATTTCCGGTGGATATCGCTTTCCCCTTACAAGATTCTTTTTTGGTCATCGATCTTTTGGAGTCCATTAATAATATTAGTGAGGGTCATAAGAATCTCTGGAAGTCAAATCATGGATTTTTATTTTTTTACCTGGTCCCTGGCCTGGATTTTGAGCAGTAACTTGAATCTACTGTGTGTTCAATAGCAGTTATGTTCATGTATCTTATGCATGCAAATTCCCTGCAAGTGCGGGTCCCTGTAGTTATGGGAGGGAGTTGAACATGTGGAAATTTGCCTTTTAATTTATTTCCCAACGTTCTGTCATCTGATTTGGATTTTTATTGGAAGAACTGACTCCCAACTTTACTGTCTTTGACTTGAGTCTTGAGTTTGACTTTGCACTTGCAGTTTCGCTTGACAGTTCCCAAAAAGGCAAAAGTTCCTGAAAAATCGCCATGGAAATTACCCTCACTCCTCATCATAACGTGCATCTTAGTCTCTAATTTCATCTTCGAAGTTCGAGATAGAAACTGCATTAGCGCCGGGCCCTGATTTAGCAGATGATGATGAACAGGACGCCACCATCTAGCTCCGGCCTAGAGCCGGGCGGACACGCCGCTGTCTCCCGCTGGTTGGGCTGAGCCCGAGGTCAGCTCAGTGAGTGGGGAGCGTGATCAGTAAATGAAAGTGACTGATGTTCGAATAACATTTCTTCTGCTTAAGACATCAATGTATAGATTCTAATGGACATAAAATGCATGTTTTTCGTAAAAAGTGGGGCCAAAAGTGGTACGCTTACCTTAACAACAGCCACAGAAATGTTACGAAAATAAATAAAGGGAAATGGGAAGCCTTCTCACCCAGCAAGTCGCGACTTTCTTTTCCTTTGGTTTATGTAATTTTAATGAAACTTTTAAAACGCCATCTATCGTCAGGGTCTAGACAGCTTCTGATTGGCTGAAAGTTTCACGTCGATATTCTTAACTTGTAATTATGCCGATGTCATAAGTGGAAAACCTGATTGAAAATTCAACTAATATTCAAAATTGTGCACTTTTACTTCGAGACTCGGGTTCAGGCACCATCTAGAGTTGTAAAGAAAAAGGTTTGTCATATCTATACTTACTTAGCCATTAGCAGATGCTCCTTTTTAATTGTATTTGAATCCCACTCTTTTGACTGATCGTTTGCACTTTTTGCAGCCTTTCTCATCAAAATCACCGAAACGTGTGTAAAGTGAATATGGGTGCGCAGACAACAGGGGCACATTTTTGTTCAATCTGAAAAAGACTGGCCGATCGAAGTTTTTTCAAGAAAATCATATATATTTATTTCCAAACTTCATGGGAATTTTGGCACAATTACTCCTAAAAATGTAACAAACATTATCACCTGAATTTTTTGTGAATTGGATAATCTAATAGACCCTAAATTCATGTATAATCTAGGCCTAAGGCTAAACCGAAAACGTTACTGTCGTTAACGTTAGTTAGCTATGAAAGAGTGTTCTACGATAGTACGGAGTAGGTTAGTAGTCCAGGAAAAATAAGGTTTGACCTCAAACAAATTGCAACAGAATTTTTTTCACCGCAATGCATTTCCATGAAGTCCCCAAAATGACATAGGGCCTACTAAAAGTCCAGAAAAATCCAAGTGGTGGAAAGACGTCTAATTTGCATAAATCCAAAATGGCGGCCATCGTGAGAACTTTTCATAATTATTATTAGTTGTACAAACACTCATCTGATCATAGCACTTTTAAAAATTATAATTAAAGCATGAAAAGTTCTCCAGTGTTATATCTTACCATAGGCTTCATTTTAAAATTATGATGCAAGTCAGATTTGACCTCTGCTGACCTCTAGAGGTCAATGACCTTAAGTCAATGACCTCAAAATATCAGAAAATTGATGTTTTGCATCATAAGTTCATGATAAATAAGGTTATAATACTAAAAAATATTCAATATTGATTTCAGGGTATCCTAATATTCTAGAATGAAGTTTGTGTATTATAAAAAACTTTTGACCTTTGACCCCGTAGCACTGGCAAAGGTCAATGACCTTTACATATTAGAATATTGACACTTAGCATCAGTGGTTTATGAGAAATAGGCCTCTTGTGTAAAATTGCAATACAATTTATTTCAGCATGAAAATATTGTAATGCATTTCCATGAAGTCTCAAAAATGACATACTAAAAGTCCATGTCGTGGAAAGACGTCTAATTTGCATAAATCCAAAATGGCTGCCATCGTGAGTATTTTTCATATCTATTAATAGTAGTACGTATAGTGATCTGATCATAGTTCTTTAAAAAATTATTATTAAAGCATTAAACTTTCACCAACTGGTATTACATGTATATCTCACCATGTATGCTTAATTCCAAAATTAGGATGCAAGTCAGATTTGACCTATGCTGACCTCTAGAGGTCACTGACCTTAAGTTCAATAACCTCAAAATATCAGAAAATTTACGTTTTGCATCATTAGCTCATGATAAAAATGGTTTTAATGCAAACAAAATCATCCAATATTGACTTTCAAAGTAACCTGATATTCTATAATTTTATAAAGAATTTGATGGGTTATAAGATTTGAACTTTGACCCTGCAGAGCTAGAAAAGGTCAATGTCCTTAATATATTGGAGTATTGACGCTTAGTGCTCATTGTTTTATGATAGGCTTAAATAGGCCTCTCTGTACAAAAAAATTGCAATACTATTTATTTCAACACAATGCATATCCATGAAGTCTCTAAAATGACATACACGTACCAAAAGTCCAGAAAAACCCAAGTGGTGGAAAGGCGTCTAATTTGCATATATCCAAAGTGATCCAAAATGATTAATCGTAGTAGTACAAACACTGGTCTAATCATAACACTGAAATTATGATTAAGGCAATGAACTTTCACCAGTGGTATATTTTATCATAGGTTTCATTTAAAAATTCATTTCATATGAAAGTCAGATTTGACGTCTGCTGGACTCTGGAGGCAATGACCTAATTGATCATTGACGTCGAAATATCATAAACATTGATGTTTTGCATCATAAGTTCGTTATAAACATTGTTAGTTTGTGAGAATAGTTAATCTTAACTTGTAAGGTCCTTTGATTTTCATGAGAAAATAGGTGAGTATTAAAAGTTGTGACCTTTAACCTTGAGGGCTTCAAAGGTCACTGGATTTAAAATATGAAACTTAACTAGTTTACTAACCAGCTTCTGCTGAATAGAGCAACCCGGTACAAGCCACAGTAAAGTGAATATCTTCCATGGTACCAATCGCTTTGCAGCATGCTTTGCTATACAGTCCCATCTTCCAGAAATTTGGTGGAATTAAGGGTAGAGCAATTGCTATCCTCAAACCTGGGCAAGATCCAAATGTGCCTAAAAGCTACAGGCCGATCCCCCTACTCTGATATCTCTACAAGCTACTTGAGCATCTCATCCTGAACAAAAGATTGTCTCATTATAGAACAGCATCCTTTTCCTAACCAGGCTGGTTTTTAATATACAGGCTAGGTTCTCAACCAGACTCAGTTAACTAACTAACGGGTGTAGAACATTTTGTTGAATTAACAACTGCATCTGACACTGGTCTACTCATATAATGGTACAACACATTGAAGACATTCATCTGACCAAACTCATCAAACTTCTACTAGAAAACAAACATCTCTTTATGGAGCTCAACAGGAAGACCAGCTGTGAAGAATTGAAAAGAATTTAGTCTTTCAAGGTAATGTTCTCGCTGGAGTCCCATGTTCTTCAAACCCAACCAAACCAATGTTAGCTTGTTTCATCCCCGCAATCCTCATGCTTGGAGGAAACTCAAAACAACCTATGGTTGGAATTGTAGGGCCTACATGTAAATGATGGGCAAAAAAACAACTTTTAAATAGTCAGAATAATTAAGAGAGTGTTAATGAGTATGGCAGGTTTTGACCCTTGACATCGGAGGGCCTTCAGAGATCATTTTCAGAGGTCAATGACCTCAAAAATGTGATAATGTTGGTACTTAGCATCATTGGTTCATAAAAAAATGATACAAATGATATACTAGTACAAATGATACAGTTTTGTTATTTTTCAACAGATCATTTGGGTAAAGATCGCAGACCTCAGCATTTGACTGCTGAGAAAAGTGAAAGGTCAAATATCTCAAAATATCATATCAACCAGTGATGCCGAGTACCAATATTTTTACATTATTTTTAAGGACAATTATCTTTAGAGGTCCTCAAATTTCAAAACTCAAAGCCTGTAGAAATTATCTCTGGAATTTTCAGGCACATAAGCGTTGATATGACAAATATTTTAACACGCTAATCAAGAACTATCGATGCAAAACATCAATATTCTGATATTTTAAAGTCGTTGACCTTGAGGCCATTGACCCGTAGAGGTTAGCAAAGGTCAAATTTGACTTATAATACGCTAATTCTAAAAGGAAGTTTATGACAGGATGTAACCACAGAGCTACTAAGGCTTTTATTTTTAAAAGGGTTATGATAAGACCAGTGTTTATACTATACCTGGAATGGGATAATCATGTAAAATTGTAATGATGACAGCCATTTTGGATTTAGGCAAATTGGCATCTTTCCACCTCTTGGATTTTACTGGACTTCAAGTATATCATCTTGGAAACTTGTATTGCAATATTTTTAAATGAAAGTCTTGTATATCACTAACCAGTCAGTGTCAATATTCTAAAACTTATAGCTCATTGACCTTTGTCATCTCTCCAGACAGTGTCAGAGGTCAGAACTTCCAATTCACAAAATTCTCTCTAGAATATCAGGATCGATACATTGAAAGTCAATAAAACATATTTATTTTTCATTTTAACCATTGTTTTATGAAATATTGATGCCTTATGCAAAACATAAATTGTCTGATATTTCAAAGTCATTGAATTATGATCAGACCAGTGTTGCAATGGAACTGCTAATATAGTAATCATGAACAATTCTAACGACGGCCTCCATTTTTTTATTTCTGTAAATTAGATGTCTTTCCACTACATTGGTTTTTCTGGACTTTTAGTATGTCATTTTGCAGACTTAGTGAAAATGCACTGTGCTGAAATGAATTGTATTGTAATTTTTACACGAGAGGCCCGTTTATCATATATTACTGAAGCTAAGTATCGATATTCTAACATGTTAAGGTCATTGACCTTTGCCAGTGCTCCGGGGTCAAAGGTCAGAAGTTATAGTACACAAAATTCTTTCTAGTATACCTTGAAAATCAATATCAAATAATTCTGTTTGCTTTATAACTATTATAATATTCATCATGAACTAAAAATGTAAAACATCAATTTTCTGATATTTTTAGGTCGTTGACCTTAAGGTCATTGACCTCTAGAGGTCAGCAGAGGTTAAATCTGATTTTAATATGAAGCCTATGGTAAGATATAACACTGATGAACGTTAAATGCTTAAATCGTAATTTTTTGAAAGTGCTATGATCATACCAGTGTTTGTACTAATCATGAAAAATTCTCATGATGGCCGCCATTTTGAATGTATGCAAATTAGACGTCTTTCCACTACGTGGATTTTTCTGGACTTTTAATATGTCATCTTGGGGACTTAAGGGAAATGCATTGCGGTGAAAATTTTTTGTTGCAATTTGATTGCGGTTCACCCCCCAAATCAGTTTTTTTATTCTTGGACTATAAAGCTAACACAATTTTTACAAATTTGAAATGAAATGGGGTTGCGTTTATTTTGATACAGTCACACTGTACAACATGATATAGCCAGGGGCGTGACTTCGACAGCCCCCCCCCCCCCCCCCCGCATGAGAGGGCTAGGCTTTGATGTGCCAGGATTTTTTATGTAGCTAACAGAGAAACGGCTAATCTTATCTATTCAAGTGGTTAAAAAGGAGTATATAAATACATACAATTTGTAACTATACACTATACATTATACATATAGTCTTCGAAAATGCATACAAAAGCGACATTTGTGAAATTTGAGTAGTCAACTTTGATACCTTGTAAATTTATCAAAAAGAAAGAGACCAAGTTAGAATTTCATACACATGCTAATAGTATATCAATAAAGTTTTCTGGAACATTTCAAGGTAATTTCTCTATTTTTCTTAGATTTATGTAAAATCACGTATTTCCAAAATTTTCAATTTTTGGTAAAAATGACAAAAAATTTAGTTTTCCACTTAAAATATCATCCAAATGACCTATTTATCCCCTATAAATAATACCAAATTGTAGGAAATTTAATTTTCTTTCATATGACACCAATTTTGTGGCAATTAAATGTTCATGTCAAAATCTATGTACAAAATATAAAATTTTCTGAAAATTTGGCGGCCATTTTGGATTTATGCAAATTAGGCGTCTTTCCACCACTGGGATTTTTCTGGACTTTTAGTATGTCATTTTGGGGACTTCGGGGAAATGCATTGTGGTGAAAAAAATTCTGTTGCAATTTGTTTGAGGTTGACCCCCCAAATCGGCTATTTTTCCTGGACTATAGGGCTAGATCTCTACTAGCCTAAACTTGGGCTAGGCTAACCCAGCCTCCCACTCCCAGGCCAGGGAGCTCCGGCCCGCTTCGCGGGATGGTGCCCAGGAATCGTCCTTGTAATAATTAACAAGTTAGGCAGAGGGTACTCTCCAAAATGGGGTCGCAATAGCACCCCAAATAAAACTTAAATAAAAGGGGGGAAATAAATTATGCACTTATCATGCTTATTTACTAATTTAGATCTAGAAAAGTAAAAAGTAGAATCTACCTTGATTATATGGAAAAAGGTCTATTGCTTTGACGTGACCCAGAATCCTGACATCGAGGGCGACGTCGAGGCACAAACTGGACCCACAAAAAAATACATACCTGGTAGCCTACTGTCAGTACTGAGAGTGAGAATTAACGCAACATAGTCAGAGCGGGAGAGGTCTAACTTTTCCTCTTTTTTTTTGAGGGACCAGTTTGGGCCTCAAATCTCGATGTCGGGATTCTGTGTCACGATAGACCTTTATAATATCAGTGCTTATCCACATAATCAAGGTAAGTGCATAATTCATTTTTCCCCTTTTATTTGGGGTACTAATATTGCGACCCCATTCTACCCCATTTTGGAGATTACCTTCTGCCTAATATTACACGGACGAGCCCTGGGCTCCAACCCGCTTCGCGGGCCAGAGCCCCCTGGGTTAGATCTTATCTAGATCTAACTAAGCCAGGATTACCTTAGTCTAAGGTAATCCTGGCTTTTAGAGCCTTTGCACCCATATTAATTGACCACTAACTGCCATGTTATTAGGCCCTCCCTAACCCCACCTCCCTCCTCAGGCCCATCCCAGACAAGGGGAGGGGTGGGGGCAGCCCGGCACTGCAGCACCCGGGGGAATGGGGGGTGGGGCTATTTATCAATTATTTTACAATGTGATATTAATGCTGGGATGAGTTAGCGTTAGCGACCATGTTTGTGTGCAAACAATTTAGTCCCCTAAAACCCAGGATTACCATTTTACTAGATCTAGATCCTAAATCGTTGACGTTAGGTGCACAAACATGGCCATGGGTGGCCAGGGGCCCCTGCTGCACATACTAGAAATTGTAAAAAAAATAAATAGACTTCTAAATGTTCAGGCCTAGATGTAGGCCAGGGTCGGGGAATAATTATCAAACTAAATGTTGAATATTTACCAATTCCTTGCTAACATTAAATTGTAAAGCAGACCAGGCTAGATCTAGCCTTGGCCCCCTAATTCTTAAAAAAAAAATGTGTAGAGTAGGCCTAAAAGTTAGTAGATCTAACATTAGGCCTAAAGTTAGACTGTTAGTGTTGGTAGGCCCTACCTCAAGTGCTGTTCATGTAGGCTTCACTACAGCTACACTATGCTACACCTGCCCTTAGCATACATAGCGGAAGTGGAGTGGTGCCTACATGAACATTACTTGAGGAAGTAGGCCTTAGACGTAATGTTAGATCTAACTTTAGATCAGGGGCTCGTTTCATTAGAGAGTTACATCTCTGCCATTATGGCAACTCCAATAGTAACCTTGATTCTGATTGGCTGCTGAGTCCTGGCCATGGTTGTTGCCATAATGGCAAAGTTATAACAGTTGTAACTCCTTTATGAAACGGGGCCCCTAGTCTAAGTAAAATTAAGATTATTGAATAACCAAATTGTTTAGACCTTGATCTTATAGGCATATGTTGAATCTAGATATACATTTCTAGATCTAGTCTAGATTCTAGATCATCTGTGTGATTATTCTTGGCACAGTCCAAATTCAAACTTTCTTGTCCAGATCTTTGTTGTGATGGAGGACGAAGACTGTGAGACGGAATACCCAAAGGACTTCACCACTAACAGGAAGCTCCATCGGGCAGCCAGAAAGGGAAACGTTCGAAAGTTGAGAAAACTCTGCAAGTCAGGTCAGTTCCAAGACACTCTTGTAATTGTATTCAATCAATGAATCACAATTGGTTGAATAAATAATAATTGATTCAATAGCAATTGACTAGGCTTTGTGGCATGCCCGTGTAATCAAAGTTGTGTGAGGAGGTTACGAATTGATACAGAGGTTTGAGCGATATCTGTCGTCTATAACGTCAGCCACTATGACTGATTAACCTAGAGTCCTAGACGTAAGATGTTTCCTAGGGAATTGGTTGAATACCAGCTTGGCCTTTACCAGCAAAATGCTGTCCTGCCGAGTTCCTACGGGAGCTGCCATAAATTGAACAGAAACAGAAATAATCACGCCATTCGCTTGGTGACGTTAAAGGTCGGTATAATCCCATGAGTGATGCGTGTCTGACAAAACACTTACACTTACACTACACACACAATTGATTGCATTTATTCTTTTTCATTCCAAAAATTCAACAATCGATCAACTAATCAATCACTTTTAAATCAACAATGGACTACATGTATGTTTGGTTGATGATAATCATGAGTCATGAAGTCATTCATTCCTCAGCCTGCCAACTTTCATTTTTAAATATCCCTTTCCATTTATTTTTGCATGTTTTCCCTTAAGCCATTTCATGCACAAGTCAAATAAGTGTTTCAGCATAATCTATAACAAATTAATCAATTTATTTTCCTTTTTACAATGCATGATCATGTAAAGCATTATGTAGGTTTGCATTTTGAAAATCAGACATACCTGAATGTATGTAGTCTTGTTGCATCTGAAAAAATGGGGAGAAATTTATGAAATTCAATATCAATAGTATTTTCTTTGGTGTGAAAAGAATTTCCATAGGGGGATAAAAGAAAACCTTCCTGTTTCCTTTTTTTTCTGCTAATAATTAATAAAATTTTACTTGACTGTATATTGGTTTCATTTGAAATAATTTGAGTTGATAAGCTGCATGCAATATTAAATATGTAATTCAAATTTTGTTTAACAGGTGTAAACCCTGACGCTGTAAATGAACAATGCCAGAGTCCCTTGTTCGTAGCTGCCTTACACAACAGAGAAAAGGCTGTTCAATTCCTGATTTCCACTGGTGCTGATCCTAATCAGTAAGTCCATCTCCATGGTGCATTTTTTTTTAACCCTTCACCTTTGTCTACTCTCTTTCTAAGACCAAAATCTTGGAGGCTTTTTTGTAAATTCGAATAATCACTATCAGGAAGAAAATACATAGCGGTGTCACATCTCGGAGAGAAATGACAAAAGTTATGACAGTGTACCAGAATTCCACCCCTGGAAACTAAAAAAAAAAGCCCTGGAAATCCCTATTCATTGCAATTTTAAAGCATATCCAATGCTGCAGATTTAAGCAGTAAGTTGTGAAATTAAGCCCCTGAAAATTGTTTTAAAAAATTATAGTAATAATTTGTTGTCTGTTGGTTATCAATTTCTAAAAATATGGCATTTAGATCACCAAAATAAGTTCTTTAATGAGCTTAATATAGTTGGTGAAACTGAATGACAGGGTAATCTTTTTTTTCACTTTTACATCATCGTCATCATTACTATCTCCATCATTATGTTCCATCGTCATTACTTTCTTTATTGCCACCAATCTGCTTTAGATTGAATCTGCTCAATACACACATAACATGTATAGGCCTATTATTCAATCTATTCCATAAATTGCAAATTTATGTTAATAAGCCCCTGCTGACAGTGAGGGCCGGGCCAAGTTTGCACTTAAAAACATTCCAATAAACCTCTTATTAATTATTGCAATAAGTTTGCTTCTCTTTTGGTGAGCTTTTGTTTGCGAAGCTGCATATTTCACCAGACCTTAAAAGAAAATGTTCTTACTCCACAAAACGATACACTTTGGTGTATCGTGATTCTTGTACAATTATTTATGAAATTGATTGATAATTTAATTGGAAAAATATACCTGTAGAGATTTGAAAAAAATGTTGCCTATTGCCATTGATTATATCACAAAATATATTTTGCTCTTTTTTTTTCACTTTTATACTTTGGAAAATTATTTTTAGGGGCTAACTTTTTTTCCTAAATTCCTACGTTGTTAAATGGAAAAGAAAATAAAGCAATTAATTTTCTCCCCCTATCTAGTGCTTGCTATGATGGTAGTACCCCCATGCATGCGGCCTGTCTCTCCTGCTCTCCGAGTATTCTCTGCATCTTGGCCGATGCCGGTGGAAACATCAATCACCATGACAACCGAGGTCTCCACCCTCGAGATTGGATATCCTATCAGGAAGAGATTGACAAAAGGTGTGCTTTGGTTTGAGATATTTAATGTTAGTTGGTATGATAGGATTTGATTTGATATGAAGTGATTTGATTTGATGTTAATTTGTTCGATTTGGCTGGATAAATTTAATATTTCTTCAAAATGTCTTCTGTATTTGATATTTTGAATGTTATATTATTTTTCTCCTTATTTGAAGCAAAGCATTGTTGATTTCCTTTCATTTGAAGTGAAATAGTATGATTTGACCTTCTTAGTTATACTGAATTTATTTGATTTAACCTGAAGCGATTCGATTTGATTCACTTTGACATCATTGTAATTGATTAGAATTGTCCGTTTGGAAAATTGGAATTGATTTTTATATATAAATAAATATTTATATATTTATTTCATATATTGGTATATTCTTATTTTATATATATTTTGTTTTCTTTTATTTCTCAGATCTTTACATGTATAATGTATATGATAATTTACTTTATAATACTCCTGTATGGAAAAAACATCATATGTATTACCTACTTCAATTTATCATTATTTGTATCAGTTTCATTATGTGCAAATGTCATTGTATAAATATGATCACTTTACTTTGTTCTGTTGAAAATCAATTTGAATTTGAATTTTTGAATATTTATCATTTAGATTCAAGATGAGGAAGTTCCTTGAGGCAATGAAGCTGTATGCTGTTGGTACCGCCGGGGATGAGAAGCTGAGGAGAACGGCTCGTTCCAGGTGGGATGCTTTTACAAACAATATTCAACAGTAAGTACTTTCCCATTTGACGTTAAAGAGTGATGGATAAAAGGAACTCTTTCTTTTAATTGTAATTCTAAGCAGTCTTCCTTTTTAAATCCCCTCTCTCTCTCCCCCCCCCTCCCCTCTCTGTCTTTCTCTTTCCATCTGTACCTGCCCATCTCATCACTGCATTCACCACATCCGCCCATCTTTCCCTCCCCAGGTTTCCAGAGCGCAGAGGAAGGCAATGGAGAAGAAGAAGATGGTTTACCGACTCTCCTGAGCATCGCTTCAGACCAAGGGTTCCTGAAAGCGTAACAACCTTCTTCCGGAGGCTGCGGAATATTGACTGGACCATGGTAGCTACGTGCTTCCGATTTGTCCAGCATGAGGTAATTGTATTACTAATGATAACGTACCACATGTACTCTTCCTGCAAGTGATGGCAAAAGCTGCTTTTGGTTTCTATCAACAGTGTAAAAATAACAAGACAAGATACATATTATACATTGAATAAAGCATAACAAAAGAGAGTCCAAGACTAAGCCACATTACTGATTCAAGCTGAGCAGATAATCTTTATACGGAGTCAATATTAATAATAATAAGTGGCTTTTGTATAGCGCGATATCAATATACGACTGCTCAAAGCGCTTCACAGTTATTATTACCCGGTCACTGGATTAATAGCCTTTTTAGCACCTGCGCACACTTGCTAAACCAACCACAATGATGGTTGTTTCCTACCGGTACCCAATAAGCACCGGGTTGAGAGTGGCATGCAGAGTGTGGATAGACGCCTTGCCAAAGGACGTTAGGCCATGGTGGAAATCAAACACCCGACCCTCTGATTACAAGGCAAGAGTCAGAACTGCTACACCACGGCGCTTCCAAAGGCATATTGTTTGTTATTAATATGTGTAATTTATGTCACTTTTATATAGCAAGTAACTTTATAATGTTTATAAACACCATATAATGCTAGCATACTCCGGCTTTAGCGAGGCTACCTTAATCAGGTACTTGAGCATTTAAGGTATACCTTCCTACCAGGTGCCCATTTACTTCACCAGGGTCAAAAGTGGTAATTGTAGATAAAAATCTCACCAATTAGGGCGTATTTCTGTGATATGATTTGCATTTGATCGGATCTTTTAATGTACAGTTGTTAACTAAAATAATCAGTTACCAGTTACATTTTACAAATCAGTTCCTGTACACTTAAATACCTAGTTGCGTGTCGTACGAAAGGCGTGACCGCATTTGTCAGATAGTGTCATGAAGACGCGCAATACTGTGTATCAATCAATAAGATCGCTCGTGGCATATTATGTACGCGTCGGCATTTAAGTGCGACTTAAGTCATACTTAAATCTTTGTGAAACACCCCCTGGCTATTTATTTCCTACAGGAGGTGGACATAACACAGAGGGATACGTTGAGAAGCAAAGATGTCATGAAAGTTCAGATGGAACCAGAGAAACGTAAGCATTACTTTTACACAGTAGCAATTTACCAAGGAGTGTTTCCATGTGAAATACACACCAAGAAAGTTTACACCAAGTGAAAAATTACAGATTTTCAGGCGAAATGCACATACCTTCCAAAATATTTGACCAAGACGCAATTTAGTCTATTAGCTTGTCCATGTTAACACAAAAAAAAACAGACCAAGTTGCATTTCATGTTCCTGTCTCAAAAAGACTTGTTATAAAAACAAATGCATGGTTTCTATAACAAAATTAATATCAGCCAATCAGAATGAATGATTTCAGTAGCTTTTAACTGTTATTGCAAATTTTCTACATTCAAACAGGCCCCAGGGCCCCGTCTCTCGAAGAGTTGCAATTGATCCGATCAACCACAACTATGGAAAACCAGCAATTTCAACATCTAAAATGCCATTTCATACATTTTTTTAAATTCAGTGTGCTTCTCTGTGTTTACAAATGACATTGTTAAAATTTCCTGTAGAAAATATTATGACAATGATGGATTTCCATAGAATTGAGGTTGATCGGATGAATCATAACTCTTTGTAAGATGGGACCCAGATATGGTTTTTATACAAACAATTCAATTCAATTATTTTTATTGTCATGTTCAATTAAAAAACACAAAAATTTTCCTCAGATTCTTATTAACAAAAAGTGCATTTAAACAAAGAATAATCAATCACCAACTATGAATACATAAAAATGATACATCCATGTAATATAAATATATCAATAAAATAAATATACATAAATATACCCTGTTTGCATGCTTGAGCACCCACAACACGACACCAACCACTGACCCACTGTATGAAACAAAAGTGTCACCCGCAGTGGAACCATGAAGTCTAAGGTGGGTACTCAAGCTTGCGAACAGGTAGCTATTACATGGATACAAACCTTTGCCATTGCTATCTTATGGAGATATGAACATGGTAATTAAACAAGTTACAGAAGAATGCAATACGTTTACATGTAATTGCTGTAAAGCAGAAGCATCTAGAGTCTGGAGCTAGTGTCAAGTGAGACATAGAATTATCAATAGTGCCATGTGGTCCTTTACCATGCTCAAGGTAAATTTGGATCAGGGAAACAATGTCAAGATGTTCAAATTACTTGAACGATTTTTGAGCAATGGTTATGGAAAATGTGGTATGCACATTAGTGTTGGCATAAATTTAATCCATTGTGTAGAATGAACATCTGTACAAGACAAACTTTTGGATATGCCAAAATGGTAGTGGCATATGAATCAACAACAACCAAAAATGATACACCAAGAGAATGTGAAGAGAATATGTTGGCTTTTAGAACAATAAGGAGAGATTCTTCAGTGCTGGTGAACAAATAAAAGTAAGGTATCCATGCCTGGAGTACCATCGTAATGTTTATGTTTTGTGTAGATATTGGTTTTAAAAGAGCATGCATGCAAACGTATATGTACAATTTATGTAATAATGAGCCTCTCATAGCGTTCATCTCCTTTTAATCTTGAGGTAAAACAGAGGCTGAAGCCAAAGGCTGCAAGGTCCAACTTTCCGACTCCACCTACCCCGTCTTGACCCTCTACGTGGACGAGAAACATGGGAAGCTTACGTCGACCAAGGAGAAGGAAGACCTACGACACCACGACCTGATGGAGATCACTGAGGAGTTTAGTTCACCAGGACAGGGCGATGATCACCTGAAGGACGAAACGGGTGATGGCAATCTTGCAGAGAAGGGCAAGATGCCATCTGCAATTGATTTTGAGGGTAGTCTCCAAGGTCTCCAGAATGGTCATGTTGGGAGAGGGGTGACTGATGATCCACCACGTGTTGATAAAAAGAAGTCTCCTGCCATTTCTGCGTGTAAGGAGCTGTCAGCAGAAAAGTACGGTAGGAAGAATTTGAGAGGTTTAAGAACATACTATAAGAAAGTAATTAATGCTTGTTCATTAATATCAAATCACCTACTGTTCTTTCTGTATCAGTCACTTAAAGATAATATAAGTTCTACTCAAAAATTCTATTAAGTATTCTAGACAAGTAATCAAATATGGTTGATTGTTTATCATTTAGATCCTTGCCATGAGAGTGAACGGGATACATTAGATGACGACAATGTTGATAGGTCTTCGACATCCTCAGATGACAGTTGCAAGAACAGGATGATGGAGATCTTAGAGGATGCATTCAAACTAGAGCTAGCACCCAAGGTCTCAGCTCTCATGGCGGACTACTGCGACAGCACCCAAGGAAGCAACGCCGCTCAGGAGTCTTTCGACGTCGACTTCCAGTCCTACCACGATGACGACCCAGATGAGGTGGACGTTGATGCCGTCAAGCGGGTTGGCAATGGTGAGGTAGGTGGAAACTTACACCAGCAGGATGGCCCTTGCCCTGCAGGAGATCCGCAGGAGGGCGACAATCACCGGGATGACTTTGAAGCAGGTGAAATCAAAATCGATGGTCTCATGCTGAAGGATGTGATCAGCAGTTCATCTGACGACGACGAGGACGATCGCAATTTCATCAAGGAAGGAAGGTATATAGATGTCCAGAAGATGCTTACGGCCAATCTTGAGATGGTCTTCCCGGAGACAGTGGGCCATTCCCCAACCTCTCCTTGTGACCTGAACAACAACACAGAGGCAAGGAAACACCAAGAAGATGGGAAAGAAGGTGACGTCACTGCAGGAAGCTCGCTCTATCAAGGTGAATTCAAGTTGTTAACATGTTGACTACTGAATTCTGTAGTTCCCATAGACTTCAGGGACCACATGTATGATGTAGGCAATGGGTGTAGATTGCCTTCTGATTTGTAGCATTTCCTAATGAAACCTGTATTTCACATAGACTCTGGACAGGGACCACCAAGTTCAAGTATACAATGGGCATAGTTGTTCATTCAAACTCATGGTGTTAACCTGTTGACCACTGAATTTATTTATTTCTACAGAGAACAGAGAATTCCAGTAGGCAAAACGTTAACCCATGGACTACCCAATTATATTTTTTGTCATTGACTTTATACATGAAACCATGTGGCTCCATGAGACAATGGGTAAAATTTGATAGTTTAGTCTAATTACTTTTTGCCCAACCATCACTCGGTCTTATTCTCATTTGACTTTAATAATTGTTATTTTGTTAAAAGGCCAGATGGTCCAAGTTTCACTTTGCCAAATTAAAATTTCATTCACAAATCGGCAATTCATTTAATCATATATACCGCGTAGCATTTTAACAAGTGGATATAAGATGAAATGGGTGTAGCCTAAAATGAAAATTAGATAAAAGATTAAATGTACTGTACAGCAATTAGACAAAACATTAGTACACAAACAGTTGAAGATGAACTAGAATGAGGCCATGTGTGAAGAGACCAAATGGAAAGTAGATGAAGCGAGTGTTGACCAAGTGGCAATTTACCTACATTGACTCCTAGAAATAACAATCTCGCTTCTTTCCCTCAGTTTCAGCCCTCAATGACGCTGCATTCATCAGTGATCTCTCCCTCGAGGTCAACGTCAACGAAAGCATCAAGTTGTCCCTTGAAAGCGTTCCCCAGCCGCAAGAGGGCAATGACGTCAGGACTGGAGAAGGGGATTTAGAGGAAGGAGAGGATGATCCGTTGGGAGATAAGTCACTTCATTTAGCACTAGCCAAGTGAGTGGAGCAAGGAAATAATAGCGGGTGTTTCACGAAGAGTTTACTCTGTCTAAATGTCATACTTAAGGCAGGGGATGTCAAAAGTCCCAGCCGCATCTTTTCCGCAGGAACTTTTGCAAACGGCTTTTCATAGTCAATCGTCACATTTCATCACTAGGGAATGCAGCACAGTCGCAATGAAAACATGCATAGTGCCTTGCTAGCGATATTCCTGATAAAGGATGTGATTTTTGACAAGTGCAATATTGTTGATGATTATTGTCCCTTGACTATCATCTGACCAATGCGATGATGCGTTAGATACCATATGCCACTGGAATATGGTATATATGTGGGGGCGTCTTGGTCTTGTGGTTGCGAATCTCGCCTTTCAAACAGAGGGTTGTGGGTTCAAATCCTAGCCATGGCGTGTTTTCCTTCAGCAAGAAATTCATCCACACTGTGTTGCACTCGACTCGGCAGGATGAATGCACTGAGCGCTGAAAGGCAGCTCGAGCTAAAGCCTGGGTAATAATAATAGTAATAACAATGCACCTCGGAATAGATTATTTCTAGATAGATGGCACTATATAAATGCCTATTACTATTCTTATTATTACCAAGTAGCAAAACCAGTATTTTCCTATCAAAAACATTTTAGTTTCTGTGTATGAATTAAATTATAGGCTCCATCATTCTCTGTATCATTGATGGTGATTGCAAAATGTATATTTTCAAGACTAGTTGTTTGTAACACACATTCAATGAGAGACCACACATTGTTAGTCAGTTTGCTCCCTCTTTGAATCTTTGTGAAAAATAACCCAGAAATGCTAACCCATTTTCCCATCCAATCAGTCAGTGATCTACAGAAGATATGAACTTGTTGCATGGGGTCTAGTTTCACAAAACATATCACCAATTACAGCTTGCCAAAGAATAAGCCACTACAATCATACGCTTTAATTGTCTGTGAGCAAAGTTAAAATAGAACTAATAGCATTTGAGTTGGAGTTATGAAGCATCTTTGAAAGAGAGTGGTTCGAGATGCATGTATATATCTTAAAGACTTTAAAATATGTATTTCATTTGCAAATTTTAACCATTTCGGAGGCCATGATCTATATTTCATTTTGCTTCTCAAAGCTTTAATGATTCAAAACCTCTTCAATTTTGCATCCTTGGTTGGCAAATTGAAGCTCCCAATCCCCCCCTATCAAAAAACCTTGTACGGATTTATTTTGTGAATATGGGTCTGTCTGTCTTAATTGCTAGGCTCGATCTGACACAGGCAGAAAAGGACGAGGTCCAAGAGTGGTTTGGAGGACACGGCAGCGTGCGCAACCTCATACACAACTATGAATCCAAGATACAAGAGATACAGTGCGAGACGCTCCGATCTAACGTGACTAGCCTTGGCGCCCTCTTGAGGCGAGAGTATGGCATGTTGGATCAAGGAAATGCCCACGATGCAAGGCGGTGTGTGAGCGATACGGCAGCGCTGCATCGGCATCAGCCGACCGAGCCACACGCTACAACTTCAGGTATGCCCCATACAGGCCAATGTGTAGTCTGCTATCAAGGAATCTACATTTTGTTGAATAAATGGGTAGATGATAAAGAAAATGGTATTATACTGTACCTCCAATAAAACTTATACTCATCTTTCTCATATCTTTTTGAGGGGGGTGCAATGAATGTAGTCTGCTATATGAAGGAATGCCGATTCCTGTAATCTGCAATACAAGAATACCTAGGGTGCTGGCCAATTCAATGTGGTCTCACCCTGAGAATGAGATCATATAAATTGTGTTGAATAAATGGGTAGATGATTAAAAAAATGGTATTATACTGTACCTCCAATATAATTTATAATCATATTTGTTTTAGGGGGGGCAATGGATTTTTTTATGAATATTGATTCTAGTTGAGTTTCAAGGGCAAGCTTGAATTGCAATCGCAAACAAAATTAAAAATTATTTAATGAATAGAATAAGGGAAATTCAAGATTACTGTGACCAGGGATATGGGATTAATTTTTAACATTTTTGGAGGCAGCGGGGATTTGTTGGTGTCAGTTGGTTAATAATTGAGATGATTCAACTCTTTATTCAAGATTCCAGATCACATGTAACTTCTGACACTGTATTAGTCATTGATAATACACTATAGTTAGAGATGCTTTACAGAGAAAATTATACCATAGCATTGACATAAATATGCCTTTAAACGAAAAATTAATGCTGACAGACAATTCTTCTATGCTGGATACAGGTGAGTTTTCAACTAATTCTTAATGCTTTCTTCATATTTGTAAAATGGTTTCAGACTCAGGAATAAAGAGGACTTAATTCATTTGGCTCAAAAGCTATTTTATGAACCCATGATAAATACAGAATTCAGTAGTCCACAAATAAATTACTTCTGGGGCCCGTTTCATAAAGCTGTTCGTAAGTTAAGAGCGACTTTAAGAAGGACTGGTGAACCATTCTTACGCGCTTAACCATCGCCAATAGTTATACCATATACCACAAGAAAGGATCACCAGTCGCTCTTAACTCACGACCAGCTTTATGAAACACCCACCTGTTCTCGAACAGAATGCCCAAGAGTGATGCCATCCCAGGACACCAGGAAAGCCCCGCCTGTTAGTGTCGGCATGGAGATGGATTCGGATGACTCCTGGCTCTGGCCTGCCAGCGGGGAGGAGGATGCAACCTTTGAGGAGCAGCTACGTTGGAGCATGGAGGTCATCGGCCTCGAAGACGATGATGGAGAGACAGGTGCAGAGAGTGGCAGAGGGGATGCAGATAAGCAACTTGAAGGTGGGTAGAGTTGACTTGGGATGTAATGTTAGTGGTGTAAATGGCGATGCTGCTCCTGCTGATGACGATGAAGAATAGTGATAGTGTGATGATTATGATGGTGGTGGTGGTGATGATGATGATGACGATGATGTTGATGAAGAAGTTACTATATAGTGATGATTGTAACGATGATGATGACGATGTTGAAGAAGTTGATAGTGATGGTGAGATGATTGTGATGATGACGACAATGATAATGATATGATGGTAATGATGATGATATAATGATCATAATTGTAAGGATAGTGGTGATGATGATGATGACAATATGATGACAATGATGATGATGCTAAAGATGATGATGATGTTGATAATAGAGTTTTCTAGAGAATTAATTAAAGATTCAATGATGATGGTGATGATTACAAAGATGATGTTGTTGAAGATGAGGATGATGATGATGATGCTAAAGATGATGATAATGATGATGTTGATAATAGAGTCTTCAAGAGAATTAATTAAAGATTCAATTACAAAGTTAGGAAAATTGTTTACATGTTATAGGGATTTTAGCTAAAAAAAAGAAGCAATTTTAAATACAGAATACAATTATAATGGTGCTCCACCTACTTTATCATGTTTTGATCCCCGCCCTCCTTCTATCCTTCCCTCCAGTAGATCAGAAGAGGCTTGTATCCCCACCCCCTCCTACCTGCACCCCAGAGGAGCACTCGCCACGCCCCATCCCAGACACCCAAGCAGATAACAGTGCCGCAAGTCATGTCAACAACTCAGGTGACTGTGAAACCACAGGTATGAAAACAAAAAATAAATTAAATACACAATCAATAGCCCCATCTTGATCATTAGAAATAAGCTTCATATTCTTCATTTTCCCCACTGTACTTCTTTTCATCCAATCTAAGTAAGCCTCCTTCAGCTTCTTTAAAGTTTCATTTGTTATCTTGATGTACATTATCAACCTATTTTTTAATCCCCTTCCTTAATACTTTATGCACATTTCCACTGTGAGTGGTTTTTGGTTTAATAGCTTGTAGGTCCCGTTTTAATCAATAATTAACCGTTTAATGAACTACGTCAAACTTGGTCTAAGTACCTATATAGAGAGTGACTAGTTTGAGGGTATCCAGGTCAAAAGTTACAAAGGTCATTATAGAAAAGTATCTCATTCCCGTGGTAAATGACCTTCAATCGTAGCACATGTATATACGAGCGAGCGGCGATGATTTAATTAAATCTTAGGTCATGAGGTCAAAGTTCAAATGCCTCCGAGAGTTCTTATAAATCTTTGATATATCTTATACTTGGAATAAATGAAGAATTGCAATAAGGGATCACCTTCAAACTTGCTTCATGTAAGCATATATTCCTGGTAATGATCGGAATAAATTTGTAGGTCACATTGTTTAAAGGACAAGTCCACCCCAACAAAAAGTTGATTCGAATACAAAGAGAAAAATCCAACAAGCATAACACTGAAAATTTCATCAAAATAGAATGTAAAATAAGAAAGTTATGACATTTTAAAGTTTTGCTTAATTTCACAGAACAGTTATATTCACATCCTCGTCGGTATGCAAATGAGGAGACTGATGACATCACTCACTCACTATTTCTTTTGTATTTTATTACGTGAAATATGAAATATTCCAACTTTCTCCCTGTTGTCATGTGAAACAACGAATAATTCCTCCCTGAACATGTGCAGTTAGCATTGTTTAATACTACATGTATATGGTTCAATCAAGTTGGTCCTTATTGTCAAATCTGTAAAAAATTAAATATTGTATAATTCAAACAATAAAAAGCAAAAGATGTAGTGAGTGAGGGACATCATCGACTGTCTCATTTGCATGTCACTGAGTTGTGCATATCACTGTTTTGTGAAAAATATGCGAAACTTTAAAATGTCATAACTTTCTTATTTTACATCCGATTTTGATGAAATTTTCTGTATAATGCTTGTTTGATTTTTCTCTTTTAATTCAAATCAACCTTTTTTCTGGGTTGGACTTGACCTTTAAGAATTTTGAAAGTTAGGTGTGTACTTTCATGTATAAATTTTTAATGTGTTTAGTTGATGTCTTTCTTTTTCTTTTTCAATTTTTTTTTCTTCTACAAACTACAGAAGAAACAGCAGCAGTAGAGCTCCGCAAAGCCTTGACGCCGCCCTTTCCATCCCCGGCCACCTCCCCTAGAGCGGAGGCAGAACTCACATCCAAATTCAGTCCCCCGAGCGTGGTCGGTAAGAAACTGATCAAGATCGATGTGATGAGATCTCCCACTGTGGAAGCAATTCAGAACACTTCTGATTAGCTTGAAGAAAAGTGCTGACCTATGATGACAAAAGGGTGCAAGTGACAAAAGGACATTCTTTTTTAATTGTATAATATCGGTGATATACATGCACACTTATAGAGAGGAAGTTCTTTGAGGATGGAGGGGGGAATTGTGTTTACCACTATGTGTTATTTATATCATCATTATTGTTTATCTTGAACTTGGTTGAAATAATCTTTTCTGACAAACCAAGCAAGAGTTAAATGCAATTTTGATGTTTTTCTCTCCTTTTTTCTCTTTCTATAATGATTTATACTAAATGAACCATTTATTTATTCACATTTTTGATATTATTCAATGTATAATGCAAGCACAACTGTACTATTGCATCTTTAATCTCTTAGTTGTCATATTAGTTTTCTTGCCAGTATATTTTTTTACAACTTTATGATTGCCATTGTTGCAATATTACCTCAATCAACAACTTTGCCATGTTTTGCCATACTTCCTTAAAGTGAAAATTTCATCAAAATAATTAGAATGTAATTATCTTGCCAAAACTTGTTGACATTGAATATTTCAACTGTTACTCGTTCTGTGTTTACTGTACATCATCTTCCAAGTGTCCATGTTCTTCTGTTTTACTGATTGCATTATGAATTATATTGTATATATAGTATTTAATTTAAGTTTGAGTTTCCAATATGTAGATAGCTTATCAAAAATTGCTTTTCTAACGAAATATAAATTAAATATAACCATTTATGTAATCTAAGTTTTTGCATTCTTTCATTCATAAACATACACAATCGAATGAGTACTTGGGAGGCAATTATCTTGCCAAAACTTTACTTGTGAAATATTTCCAACTGTTAGTATGTTCTCTTCTCTTCTTTTTTTTTAGCTAAATAGCATTTGATAAATGTCAGTATTCTTATGAGATTGTACATATTGTATATCAAAGTATTAGATATTTTCTATTTTGTAAATATCTTCTCAAAATTCACCTCTCTGACAAAAGAGAAATAAAAAAAAATAAAAAAATAATTTCATTTACTTGTTCATTCATTCCTTACACCACAAAAGTATTGCATTCGTGCCTTTCATTGTTCAAACTTGTTACTTTGTGGAATTACTGCTGACTTTTCTCAGTTCTTGGCATTTTTTCATCTCATCTGCTTTTATTACACATTTTACTATGCAATGCACATGGTAGTAGGGTACTTTTTTCTTTTTTGTGGGGGGGCATTCTTTTTTGCTATTCAAATAAAAAAAAACAGTAGGTGTCCTACCTCTTTTGTATTCATTTGTTTATATTGTTTTCCAAAAGTGGTGCTTATTTATGAAACAGGGTACATGTACCAAACTCAAAAACTTGGACCTCAAATACTTCCATGAGATGTATGCAATAATGGATTTTTTCGGGGGTTGTTGCTTTTTGTAATTTACATTTAATATGTATTCAATCTTTCAAAACTCAGTCTTCCAGGTGCATTTAACTTGCAAAATTATTGAGATATATTGTAAAAACAAAAATGTTTTGTGCTTGCCAAGAACTTGCTGCAATAATTGCTTCCTTTCCAAATAATTTATGTTTTACATTTGTTTTAGAATTCAAATACTAGTAGTATGGTTTATTTATAATGTATAATGAATGCTGAGTCGATTTTATGTATATTTACTTTCATATTGTTACTTATTTATATACATGTAAATGTGAATAAATATAGGGGCTTTGGAGAAAGGGGAGGGGGTTCAATCATTCAAAATTAATTCATTAGATTTTCTTGGGCCAGTCCATTGGGTTGGGTCCAGCATTTTTTTTTTTTTTATCGATTTCATTTCATTCTTCATAATAAGCACATACACAAGTCAATACATACAAGTGATAGATAATGAACATATAAATACATGGTTGTAGAAAATAGCATTAAAGATATACCAGAACAAAAAAAAATGTGCCTCATTTAATTAACTAGAGGCATATATTTTCCAGTGATTACTTCCGCAAAAAAATGGTATCCCACAAATGTTTTCTTGCCAGTATTTTTTTTTCAAATATATGATTGCCATTGTTGCAATGTTACCTCAATCAACAACTTTGCCATGTTTTGCCATACTTCCTTAAAGTAAACATTTCATCAAAATTATTAGAATGTAATTATTTTGCCAAAACTTGTTGACATTGCATATTTCAACTGTTACTCGTTCTGAGTTTACTGTACATCATCTTCCAAGTGTCCATGTTCTTTTTTACTGATTGCATTATGAATTATATTGTATATATAGTATTTAATTTAAGTTTGAGTTTCCAATATGTAGATAGCTTATCAAAAATTGCTTTTCTAACGAAATATAAATTAAATATAACCATTTATGTAATCTAAGTTTTTGCATTCTTTCATTCATAAACATACACAATCGAATGAGTACTTGGAAGGTAATTATCTTGCCAAAATTTTACTTGTGAAATATTTCTAACTGTTAGTATGTTCTCTTTTCTTCTTTTTTTTTTAGCTAAATAGCATCTGATAAATGTCAGTATTCTTATGAGCTTGTACATATTGTATATCAAAGTATTAGATATTTTCTATTTTGTAAATATCTTCTCAAAATTCACTTCTCTGACAAAAAAAAAATTTAAAATAAAATGTATTTCATGTTACTTGTTCATTCATTCCTTCTATCACAAAAGTATTGCATTCTTGCCTTTCTTTGTTCAAACTTGTTACTTTGTGGAATTACTGCTGACTTTTCTCAATTCTTTGCATTTTTTTTCATCTCATCTGCTTTTATTACACATTTTACTATGCAATGCACATGGTTGTAGGGTACTTTGATACAAACTATAAAATAAAAATAAATATAGAAAATATTATAATAGTCATTTCCAGTACAATGCATAGCTAAATATTAAATTTTCAACAAAGAGGTGCTAATAACAAATGTGATCTTAGTGTTGTTTAAATGATATAAAGGTGTGAACATATTCAATATTCATCATTTATTCAGATATCTGTTTGTGATTGTTTTGTATTTGTTCCCATCTTGTTTTTCCATGATTTTGTCTTGTATTTTTTCTACACTGATATTTGTTTATTCTTTCTTTCAGTTTTATTATTCTATAACTTATTTTTTATTTACTGTATATATTGCATTTGATTGTTTCTATTTATTTCATTTATCAATGATTTTTTAACTGATTATTGATTTTAATTTTTTTTTTGGGGGGGATCATTCTTTTGTGCTTTGCAACTAAAAAAAAATACCAGTAGGTCTAATACCTCTTTTGCAGGGTTCCCAGCTCATCAGGGAAAATTATTTTATTTTTTTCCAGTCTGGGAAAAATCAAGGAATTTGATTTTCTTTTAAATACCTAAAATCAGGGGAAAATGCCTCAAATGAGGGAAAAATCAGGGAATTTAAATCGGCCCAAAATTCGAAAGCACGGTATGACCAGTCAGACTCTGTTATATTTTGTTGCATATCAAAACAACATCTATTTAATGACTGGTTATGGTGGTACTAATTAGTTTTACATTATTGTTTTTGTACTGAAAATACATTTGATTCACTCCAACAACTTAGAAAATATGGGAAACTGGGAATGGGTTTGAATAATTATCAGTGAATTTTTTAACTTCATCAGGGAAAAATCAGGGAGTTTTTTTTCTTGAAAAGCTGGGAACCCTGTTTTGTATTCATGTGCTTATGTTGTTTTCTAAAAGTGATGTTTATTCATGAAACAGGGTACAAAAACTCAGAAACTTGAACCTCAAATAATTCTATGGGTTGTATGCAGTAATGGATTCTTTCGGGGGTGTTGTTTTTTATTATTTACATTAGATATGTATTCAATCTTTCAAAACTCAAGTCTTCCAGGTGCATTATAGCTTGCAAAATTATTGAAACATACTGTAAAAAATATGTTTTGTGCTAGCCAAGAACTTTGCTGCAGTTATTGCTTCCTTTCACGATGTACATAATTTTTATATGATATTTGTTCTAGAAGAGTTTGGCTTATAATGAATGTTGAGTCCATTTTATGTATATTTACTCTTTATATTGTTACTTCAGATGGATAAATATCAGGGTTTTAGAGGGAGGGGAGTTCAATCGTTAAAAATCAATTCATCAAGATTTTGTTTTGTATATATGGGTCAGTCCATTGGGTTGGGTACAGTTTTGTGACATACCAGAACTGTAATCTGCCCAACTTTGGCAAAAGGAAGCAAGTGACATCAGTCAGATTTGAGTTATTGTTGTTTCTGAAACACCCTTTGTATGTTGCACATTCAGGCAAAATTTTGGGAAGAAATGATCGTTCTATGGAAAGACATTGAAGGAAATATGCTGTTAAATTGCATTGACGCCTATGTAAATGACAAACACACATCGCTCATTTGCAACAAATTTGTCACTTGCTTCCTTTTGCCAAAGTACAGCAGTAATATGTGTCTCATTTATAAACTAGGCATATAGTTTCCATTGATTACTTTCACAAAAAAAATGGTATCCACAAAATGTTTACAGACTACATCCTGATGTGTTGCAGCTGGCCTTCTATTGCTAATTATATATGAATGTGATGTCCATGCAACGTTGGTTAAAAAAAAAGGTGGTTTCTACTACAACAAATCCAGAAAGATTTCAAGATCAATGATAGGAGACCTTCCTTACATTGATACATCATATTTAAGTCACATCTGAATTAAACTTCACTGGGTAATTGATCATACCTATGTTACATAGACAACATGTTTTTTTTTTCTTATTTTTCCTTCTTTTCTTTTGTACCCAACCCGGTGGATTTACCATATAAAGCTTTATAGTAAAACACTTGATTTTGAATGACTGAGAAAATCTGTTAATATGGTAACTCTCATGTCATAGTGTGTTGGTGTTAATATCATCTCTGTACCTGAGCCACATGAGCTACTCTGGTGGTATGTAAATGTATTTTTGTCTCACCTGCATAGCAGAGTGAGACTATAGGCGCCGCTTTTCCGACGGCGACGGCGACGGCGGCGGCGGCGTCAACACCAAATCTTAACCTGAGGTTAAGTTTTTGAAATGACAGCATAACTTAGAAAGTATATGGACCTAGTTCGTGAAACTTGGCCATAAGGTTAATCAAGTATTACTGAACATCCTGCCCGAGTTTCATGTCACATGACCAAGGTCAAAGGTCATTTAGGGTCAATGAACTTAGACCATGTTGGGGGAATCAACATCAAAATCTTAACCTAAGGTTAAGTTTTTGAAATGTCATCATAACTTAGAAAATATATGGACCTAGTTCATGAAACTTATACATAAGGTTAATCAAGTATCACTGAACATCCTGCATGAGTTTCACATCACATGACCAAGGTCAAAGGTCATTTAGGGTCAATGAACTTTGGCCGAATTGGGGGTATCTGTTGAATTACCATCATAACTTTGAAAGTTTATGGATCTGATTCATGAAACTTGGACATAATAGTAATCAAGTATTACTGAACATCCTGTGCAAGTTTCAGGTCACATGATCAAGGTCAAAGGTCATTTAGGGTCAATGAACTTTGGCCAAATTGGGGTATTTGTTGAATTACAGCCATAAATTTGAAAGTGTGTTGGTCTAGTTCATAAAACTTGGACATAATAGTAATCAAGTATCACTGAACATCCTGTGCGAGTTTCAGGTCACATGATCAAGGTCAAAGGTCATGTAAGGTCAAAGAACTTTGGCCACGTTGGGGGTATTTGTTGAATTGCCATCATATCTCTATAAGTGTATTGGTCTAGTTCATAAAACGTGGAAATAAGAGTAACCAAGTATCACTGAACATCTTGTGCGAGTTATAGTAGTTTTCAAAATCAGCACTGCTGCTATATTGAATCGCGTGATGCAGGTGAGACGGCCAGAGGCATTCCACTTGTTTCATTTTACTTGTTGAAAATTTGGAAAACTGCAAATTTTTCCATTGCCAACTCGTCCACTCATCACATTGTATACCTTCATTTAGTCTGATGCCATTCCGTCCATCGACATTTTGTCTAACAGCCATTTTGTCCAATCATCACTTCGTCTAATCACCAGTTCGTCTATGACCACTTCGTCTCAAAACCAGTTGGTTTAATATCAATTTTATTTTCATTCATTTTGTCCAAATTATGCCTCGTCCAAATAGACCAATATGGACCAAATATGGACCAACTGGTTATTAGATGAAACGGTGAGTGGACAAAATGGCAATTAGACCATGTGAATGGTGGAGGAACTGATAGTAGACCAAATGATACTGGACGAGTTGGAAATAGGACGAATTGGCATTAGACCAATTGGAAATAGACTGAAGATTCAACAAGATTGGTGAATTTGTTCATATTAAACATAACTCTGTTAGTATGGCAAATGCAATTGAGTCACAATTTTGTCAATGGTAATAGACCTAATATAAGAAAATGAGCTCTAGTGAAATTAACTACTCTGTTTATTATGAATTTGTTGTTTGTTGATAATTTAGCGTTCTTGCCATTAAATGGTCATTGTCTTTCTTTTATATGGAATAAAAGTTTTGAGTCTTTCATGGCTCAGCAATGCTAAATCCGTCTATCATTCTTATGATTCACTTTTTATTGTTTTTATTGTTTATCTAAATTCCATAATGTCACTTTTCAGATAGTGATTGGAATCCATTGCTTTTTTATGTTGGTTACATATATTAATGGAGGTGTTACCATGTATAAAGTATCATAAATGCAAGCTGGCCTTGGCCTTTATGTATGATCAATCTGCATACTCAAATGTTCTTACAAGTTATTCTTGGTGGTCCCCAAAATACTAGATAAGTCTCCAAGTAGTTCATTCACATACATATTCAATAAATGAATACTAGGACTTGCTTTACAGAATCCTTACAATGCAAAGAAAAAGGTGTTTTAATTCTAAAACCTATAATATTTAAAGGGATGCTCCTGGCTGAAAATATTATGATTTAAACAGTAGAGAAAAATCAGACAAAACAAAACACTGAAAATTTGATAAAAACGGACAAGGAATAACAAAGTTATGGCATTTTAAAGATTTGCATTATTCCGGTGAAATAGTTCTAGGCATGTCGTGAATATTCAATTAGCAAATTGATAATGCCATATCCCCATTTGTTGTTCTGTATTTTATCACATAAAATTAGGTTTATTCAAATTTTTTCTACCAAGAACTTAAAAAATTGAATTGACAACTGATTTAGTGTAGAAGATATTCATTGCTGCAGCTAATTTTATTATAAAGGAGACACATTATTCACACACGTATGAAAAAATTAAACAGTTATAATTTCATGTAATAACATAAGAAAAACGAAAGTGGGGATGTGACATCATCAGCCCAACTAATGAATATTCATGATGACGTGCATATACTATTTTTATTTTCCAAAAATATTGCAAAACTTAAAAATTCAATAACTTCGCTATTTGTCATCCGAGTTTGATGAAATTTTCATCATTTTGCTTTGTGAATTTTACTTTGTTTATTTAGATATAAATATTTTCAACCATGAGTACCCCTTTAAGATGAGTTATGACGGATGATGGTATATATAGATTATACTTCTTGAATGCCAATCCGTTTTAGCATTGACAGGACACCTTTGTGGTTTAACCTTATAAAGTGCATGCTGCCATCTGGCGATGCAAGTGTATTTACCTAGCCGAGGTTATCTCACTTTTTGTCTCGCCAGCATAGCAGAGCGAGACTATATAGGCGACGCTTTTCCGACGATGGCGGCGGCGTCAATATTGAAGGTTACAAATAAGTTTTTGACATGACATCATACCTTAGAAAGTATATAGACCTTATTCGTGAACTTTCCCTTTCTTTCTCCCCTCTTCCATTTTTTTTCCCTCCCTCTCTCCCCTTTCTTCAGTACTGTAATAACTGCAAACTATCTAAAAGATCATCAACGAAATGGATGAAACCATCAATCGAGATTAAATAACAAATGAATCCCCCAAAAGAATAGCCTTAAAACTCAATCTTTGCCTCATTTTTCTGTCATTACCTCCTCGTCTCCCTCTCTCATCAAAATCATCGTACCTAACACATCTCAGGAGTATCTGAGGCGAAAAGAAAGTGCGCATTAACACCGGGCTTCCCGATCGAAAAATATGTTACCATGGATACCATATAATCACACATCTCCTATATCCTCACGTCAATGTAAGCCGGATTAGCGCATGGACGCGTACATCCCTAATACTCGGCGCGATATTGCCCCCCCCCCCCCTTAACTTCTCCTCGAATCACTTGATCAGTGTTGAAACAAGCTGTAAACAAACCAAACCAATAACATCCCTTGAATAATATCTGTTATATGAACGAGGCCCAACGAGGATTTTGTTGTTGTTGTTGGTGTATATATAGGGACCAGTCGGGTCCAATAATCAATCGGTTAATGCGGATAGACAAGAACATATTATTAACGATAAGATTTTACTCACTCTATCGACCCCCTCTAGGGGTATGAGAGTACAACATATTAATTAATAAGAATAACATTTATGACACATGCGAGCACCCCCCCCCCCCCCCCCCGGCCCTTTGAAAGCAAAAAAAGTATATAAACACAAGAAATGGGAAGAGTAATAATTGGAGATAGATTGTATATCGTTTTCTTTTTCGGGTTTGAAGACAGATTTGAACCCAGAGACTTACAATAATAAAATGTGTTGCTAACAAATAACAACCATAACAAATATAGCTAAATTTGCGCGTTCATGTATTATATATTTTTTTCTCCTTGGCATCATGCCCATATATCTTAGCCTGAGGTGGCGATATGTTTTTCTTCCTATGCATTAGATGATTATCAACTCATTCGAGTAAACATTCCGGGTGCATGATGGCAATAATAACTGAAGAAATTTTCATCTTTAGACAATCAAAAATCGTTTTCTCCACGTTTGAAATTTAAAACCATGCATGACCCTTCCAAAAATACAAGGTATGACTCCACTAACACTCTAAATTTCAAGGATTTCAGATAAATCCATATTGTTCGCTATTAGGTACCAGCCGAATATTGGATTAATTTTTGTCTCACCTGCATAGCAGAGTGAGACTATAGGCGCCGCTTTTCCGACGGCGACGGCGACGGCGGCGGCGGCGACGGCGGCGGCGACGGCGGCGGCGGCGTCAATACCAAATCTTAACCTGAGGTTAAGTTTTTGAAATGACAGCATAACTTAGAAAGTATATGGACCTAGTTCATGAAACTTGGCCATAAGGTTAATCAAGTATTACTGAACATCCTGCCTTAGTTTCATGTCACATGACCAAGGTCAAAGGTCATTTAGGGTCAATGAACTTAGACCATGTTGGGGGAATCAACATCAAAATCTTAACCTAAGGTTAAGTTTTTGAAATGTCATCATAACTTAGAAAATATATGGACCTAGTTCATGAAACTTATACATAAGGTTAATCAAGTATCACTAAACATCCTGCTTGAGTTTCACATCACATGACCAAGGTCAAAGGTCATTTAGGGTCAATGAACTTTGGCCGAATTGGGGGTATCTGTTGAATTACCATCATAACTTTGAAAGTTTATGGATCTGATTCATGAAACTTGGACATAATAGTAATCAAGTATTACTGAACATCCTGTGCAAGTTTCAGGTCACATGATCAAGGTCAAAGGTCATTTAGGGTCAATGAACTTTGGCCAAATTGGGGTATTTGTTGAATTACAGCCATAAATTTGAAAGTGTGTTGGTCTAGTTCATAAAACTTGGACATAATAGTAATCAAGTATCACTGAACATCCTGTGCGAGTTTCAGGTCACATGATCAAGGTCAAATGTCATGTAAGGTCAAAGAACTTTGGCCACGTTGGGGGTATTTGTTGAATTGCCATCATATCTCTATAAGTGTATTGGTCTAGTTCATAAAACGTGGAAATAAGAGTAACCAAGTATCACTGAACATCTTGTGCGAGTTATAGTAGTTTTCAAAATCAGCACTGCTGCTATATTGAATCGCGTGATGCAGGTGAGACGGCCAGAGGCATTCCACTTGTTAATCTTAAGGATTAACTCTTGAAATTTCAAAAGATTTGAATAAAACTATTTGAGCTTTATATTGAAATCTACATGGTTCCAATCTAAATCTGATATTCGGATGGTTACTATTCAAAGTCGATCTGGATTCATTTTTAATCCTTGGAATATAGAGTGTACAACTCACACCGTGGAACAGCCCCCCCCCCCCTAAAAAATATCAATAAAATTAAATGTTAAAAGGGAGTTCCAAAATCCAAAAGATCTCTCATGGCGAGGTCTTTTTCATGTTGATTTAAACCATTACAATTATTAAGCTAACAAATGTAGGAAACGTGTTATGACATTATCAAATGTGATGATGGCCGTGTGCAGACATTTTGTTCGGGAGTTAGTAGGTCAATGATGATACAGATTTCATAAGCGAGAAAGCGAAGTGAGCAGGCAAGCTTATTCCGAGTTTGGGGGTATACTTTTAAAAATAAAAATGAATATATATACATATATATATATGCGGCAGTTTGAGTACAATTTTATTCTTTTAAATTGTAGCAAAAAGTGTTTGGTTGTTTGGGGGAGGGGGCTACTTGTCACCAGCTTTAAAGCAGATACGAACCAATAGCGCCATCTCGAGTCCTCAACTACTCATACCTGGCCAGTTTCATGACCCATAATGCTAGTTTATAGTCTCGTAATATAGACCAACTTGAATGATAACATGCTAATTATTAAACTACTCAATACATTTATACCGCAATAATTATGTCACCAAGTAGCAAAACAATTACTTTTACTCAAATGTTTTTTTAGTTTTTCTATACAAATACAATTATAGGTCAATTTATTCTCTGTAGTATTAGTAGATATCTGAAAACGTATATTTTAAGACTATGCATTTATAACACACAGTCAATGAGAGACTACCCACAGTTCACTCCCCTTTTAAAAAATATAGGCTTGTTTACTCCACCAAACCTTCCAACCCACGGTTGTTGGTTTTGCTTTCTTTGGGAAGTTTTTTTTTTTCAACTTGAGTTTAGGTGCACGCCACAAAGCCTAGATTCCATCCCCTATACTCCCAGATGAACCTTTACTGCCAAATCACATATCAAAAAATTATCAAAAAAGGGGGAGAAACACAGGATAAAATACCACATTATATAACACGCGCGCATGCAGTTTGTTAAGTAATGTAGTGACGTTGCCTGTTTTCATGACCTTTTTTTCTAATTAATTTGCGTCATTGAGAAATGAATTCGTGCCAAAAGACGTCAGTAAAAAACATGTAAACGAGTTGAAGAAAACAAAACCGATTAGGGTTGATAAAACGCTGCTTTGAGATGAAAGAGCAAACAGTATGATAAATGATTGGATAGATATCATCGCGAATTGTAGGAAGACATTTATCGTAAACTTTCGCTCATTGTCAGCACAAAATTGTAGAAGAAAGATCTTATTAAAGCTGGGCTATATAATACGGCCATAAATGGAAAGAAATTGCTAGAATTGAATTGAATTGAATTTATTGATTTTTTCATTGATTTATAAAGTTCGAAAAAAATATTGTATAACCTAATAAAAATAAACACAGAAACATGTTATCTGAATTTGGACGTTTAAAGTCCAAATATGTGTGCCGAAAAAATAAAATTGAAAATGGTATTTAAGGCGAAACTGAACGAACAGTAAGCCGTCGCGAAATTAAATGACAACATTGGGCCATTAATTTGAACGAAATTCTCTCTAAATTGAATTTCTACAAATTTAAATGAATGATATAGAACGAAAATGAATGCTGAATGAATGAAAATGAATCATGTGTGCAGAGGGTGGACACAAATCTTTCGAATCTGAACGTCCATTCATTAATTTAAATGCAACTCTGATGAAATTGGACGGGAAAACCTATACTAAATAGCATAAAATTGGTTTTGTCTAGATTTATGGATAATTTGTTGGCCTTAACCCATGTTGCCACGGAATTCAATTCAGAATTGATACCTGACAACTACTTTCTATATGATTCTGTGAGAAAGAAAAAGATTGGTGTCATGCGCATACATAATAAACATGATAAATGAAAATAAATCTGACAATTTGCTAAAATCGTTGGTTCAAAGTATAAAAAGCAGCTGGCGAATTATGGAACCCTGGGGAACACCGCTGTTAATATTTCTCAGTTGTGACATTATTGTTAATGAAAACATATTGTTGGCATTCATGCAAATAATTACGGTACCAGTCTAAAACAATGCCTCATAGGCTTCATAATTCAGGGAAAAAATATATAAATATAATTGGAATGATAACCTCAATAATTATATTCATTATTGATTAATTCTATTTGCTTATTCTATACTGCATGCTTGACCTGTTTAGGTTTGAGAAACTGCTTTACAATAGCGTCTCGTGGTTAAACAAACATCATTCAAATGGCATGCATGAGAATACAGAATAAGGTAACATAATACACTA